>NC_092233.1:26879180-27101680 GCF_036320965.1 Panulirus ornatus | reverse complement strand
CCCTCCTGCATGTTCAGGCCCCGATCGCTTAAAATCTTTTTCATTCCATCTTTCCACCTCCAATTTGGTCGCCCACTTCTCCTCGTTCCCTCCACCTCTGACACATATATCCTCTTTGTCAATCTTTCCTCACTTATTCTCACCGTGCGACCAAACCATTTCAAAACACCCTCTTCTGCTCTCTCAACCACACTCTTTTTATTACCACACATCTCTCTTACCCTTTCATTACTTACTCGATCAAACCACCTCACACCACATATTGTTCTCAAACATCTCATTTCCAGCACATCCACCTTCCTCCGCACAACTCTATCTATAGCCCACGCCTCGCAACGATATAACATTGTTGGAACCACTATTCCTTCAAACATAGCCATTTTTGCTTTCCGAGATAATGTTCTCGCCTTCCACACATTTTTCAATGCTCCCAGAACTGTCGCCCCCTCCCAAGCCCTGTGACTCACTTCCGCTTCCATGGTTCCATCCGCTGCCAAATCCACTCCCAGATATCTAAAACACTTCACTTCCTCCAGTTTTTCCCCATTCAAACTTACCACCCAATTAACTTGTCCCTCAACCCTACCGAACCTAATAACCTTGCTCTTATTTACCTTTACTCTCAACTTTCTTCTTTCACACACTTTACCAAACTCAGTCACCAGCTTTTGTAGTTTCTCACCCGAATCAGCCACCAGCGCTGTATCATCAGCGAACAACAACTGACTCACTTCCCAAGCTCTCTCATCCACAACAGACTGCATACTTGTCCCTCTCTCCAAAACTCTTGCATTCATCTCCCTAGCTACCCCATCCATAAGCAAGTTAAACAAACATGGAGACATTGCGCACCCCTGCCGCAAACCGACATTCATTGAGAACCAATCACTTCCCTCTCTTCCTGCACGTACACATGCCTTACATCCTCGATAAAAACTTTTCACTGCTTCTGACATCTTGCCTTCTACATCATATATTCTTAATACCTTCCACAGAGCATCTCTATCAACTCTATCATATGCCTTCTCCAGATCCATAAATGTGACATACAAATCCATTTGTTTTTCTAAGTATTTCTCACATACATTCTTCAAAGCAAACACCTGATCCACACTTCCTCTACCACTTCTCAAACCACACTGCTCTTTCCCAATCTGATGCTCTGTAGATGCCTTCACCCTCTCAATCAATACCCTCCCATATAATTTGCCAGGAATACTAAACAAACTTATACCTCTGTAATTTGAACACTCACCTTTATCCCCATTGCCTTTGTACAATGGCAATATGCATACATTCCGCCAATTCTCAGGCACTTCACCATGAGCCATACATACATTAGATACCCTTACCACCCAGTCAACAACACACTCACACCCTTTTTTAAATAAATTCCACTGCAATACCATCCAAACCCGCCGCCTTGCCGGCTTTCATCTTCTGCAAAGCTTTCACTACCTCATCTCTGTTTACCAGATCAGTCTCCCTAACCCTCTCACTTCGCACACCACCTCGACTAAAACACCCTATATCTGCCACTCTATCATCAAACACATTCAACAAACCTTCAAAATACACACTCCATATCCTTCTCACATCACCACTTCTTGTTATTGCCTCCCCATTAGCCCCATTCACCGATGTTCCCATTTGTTCTCTTGTCTTACGCACTTTATTTACCTCCTTCCAAAACATCTTTTAATTTTTCCTAAAATTTAATGATACTCTCTCACCCCAATTCTTATCTGTCCTCTTTTTCACCTCTTGCACCTTTCTCTTTACCTCCTGCCTCTTTCTTTTATACATCTCCCACTCATTTGCACTATTTCCCTGCAAAAATCGCCCAAAGGCCTCTCTCTTCTCTTTTACTAATAATCTTACTTTTTCATCCCACCACTCACTACCCTTTCTAATCTGCCCACCTCCCACGCTTCTCATGCCACAAGCATCTTTTATGCAAGTCAACACTGCTTCCCTAAATACATCACATTCCTCCCCCACTCCCCTTACGTCCTTTGCTCTCACCTTTTTCCATTCTGCACTCATTCTCTCCTGGTACTTCCTCACCCTTCCCAAGCTCACTTACTCTCACCACTCTTTTCACCCCAACGTTCTCTCTTCTTTTCTGAAAACCTCTACAAATCTTCATCTTCGCCTCCACAAGATAATGATCAGACATACCTCCAGTTGCACTTCTCAGCACATTAACATTCAAAAGTCTCTCTTTCGCGCGCCTATCAATTAACATGTAGTCCAATAACGCTCTCTGGCCATCTCTCCTACTTACATACGTATACTTATGCATATCTCTCTTTTTAAACCAGGTATTCCCAATCACCAGTCCGTTTTCAGCACACAAATCTACAAGCTCTTCACCATTTCCAATTACAACCCTGAACACCCCATGTACACCAATTATTCCCTCAACTGCCACATTACTCACCTTTGCATTCAAATCACCCATCACTATAACCCGGTCTCGTGCATCAAAACTGCTAACACACTCACTCAACTGCTCCCAAAACACTTGCCTCTCATGATCTTTCTTCTCATGCCCAGGTGCATATGCACCAATAATCACCCATCTCTCTCCATCAACTTTCAGTTTCACCCATATCAATCTAGAGTTTACTTTCTTACACTCTATCACATACTCCCACCACTCCTGTTTCAGGAGTAGTGCTATTCTTTCCCTTGTTCTTGTCCTCTCACCAACCCCTGACTTTACTCCCAAAACATTCTCAAACCACTCTTCCCCTTTATCCTTGAGCTTCGTTTTACTCAGAGCCAAAACATCCAGGTTCCTTTCCTTAAACATACTACCTATCTCTCCTTTTTTCTCATCTTGGTTACATCCACACACATTTAGACATCCCAATCTGAGCCTTCGAGGAGGATGAGCACTCCCCGCGTGACTCCTGTTTTCCCTTATAGAAAGTTAAAATACAAGGAGGAGAGGGTTTGTCGCCCCCCGCTCCCGTCACCTTTAGTCGCCTTCTACGACATGTGGGAAATGCGTGGGAAGTATTCTTTTTCCCCATCCCTGTATATATATATATATATATATATATATATATATATATATATATATATATATATATATATATATCAACATGAAAAAATTATAATATGTACGTACTGTGTATACTGTAGCGTTCCATGTCAAATTTGGAAAACATGAGGAACATGATTACATATCTTCTAAACTAACATCTGTTTCCGCTACGCCACCTGTGTATATGTAGATTATTTACAACTCAATTTTTCTTTTATTCAAGCGTTTGTGATTAATACTCAGTTCACTTGGTAAAGCTCTCCTCCTCATGCTATGCAGTCTTAAAGTGGAGAATTGATTGCCTTTCCTGTCTATGTACTGGTAGGTAACCGTTCTGTGTCAAGTGTTGTGGAACCAGAGCGCCCAGCTAACCCAGATTATGACGAACGAATGAAAGACTTCGAAAATCAGAAGTTATGTGTTGCATAATGTAAAGAATCTACGATAATGATAATAACAATAATAATGATAAAATGATTATTGTTATCGTTATCATTATTATCATTATCATGATTTTCATTATTATTATTATCATTATTATCATCATTATTATCATTATTATCATTATTATTATTATCATTATTATTATCATTATTATTATTATTAGTATTATTATCATTATTACCTTTATCATTATCATCATTCGGTTGAAAATTCCATTATTAGGAATTCAAGTTTTGTTTATTGTTTCACAAACTTTATCACTGCTGTACTCGTCGTTTTACTTTTTTCTCTCCTAGTGATCACGATGGTGAAATCAGCTGTATCAATTCATAAATACTTCGGCAGTTCATTGTACAAATGGCTAAACCAGATCGGCCTGCCCTCGCTTCACCTCTGTCCCTTACCTGTTGCTCTTCATCTCAGTGCTTTAGTATAAAGTCATAGAATCCTCTAAATCCCTATACATTTCTTCGTTTAAATGGCTCACTATCCCTTTAGAAACAGAGTCTCATGCGTACGTGGCGCCACCTCTGGCACAACTCACACGACAAAAACACCCACCAGCACTGACAGTGTCACACACAGGCCGACCTGTTCCAATAATAGCACTCCGAGAACACACACCTGACCTTTACCAGTGATGGTACACCGAGAACACACACCTGACCTTTACCAGTGATGGTACACCGAGAACACACACCTGACCTTTACCAGTGATGGTACACCGAGAACACACACCTGACCTTTACCAGTGATGGTACACCGAGAACACACACCTGACCTTTACCAGTGATGGTACACCGAGAACACACACCTGACTTTTACCTGTAATGGTACACCGAGAACACACATCTGACCTTTGGCAGTAATAGAATACACAGCCCTGAGATCGGGCTGACATTGACAACAGAGTGTGCCAATACAAGGCTTAGCGAATTTTTACACACACACACACACACACACTTGTCCAGATGCCCATGACTCTTCTGAATCGGAGTTCCGATCATACGAAGGATTGTCCCGCCTTTATTTGGTTCTGATTTAGACCTGTGCCCTGTTCTTCTTTCCTCTCACGACTCATCAGGACTCAACAGCAGATTCTTGAATATCGATCGCCAAGGACACGAGACGAGGACACAGTGCCAGCTCAAAGGGAGAGTGTCCCAAGATGCCGAGGGATTTACACAAAGTGAAAGACAAAGTGAAGGAGTGGACGTTAGACATGACAGATGGATGTCAACTCAGACAAATGCGAAGTCATGCACTCCCATGCCAGAAATATAAACCAAGAGTACAAAATGCTTTGTAAACCTCTACAAGAATTGAAATAAGAAAGCGACCTCAGGGTGATGATCAGTAATGGCCTTAAATACTATAATCATTACATAGTTGATACAATGGTCAATATTTTGTTAGGTTTCATAACAAGAAATATAAGCTGTTAAACAAAGGGTAACTCACCCCTTACACTGTTCTCTTTACAACTCATTTGGAGTGACATGGTCAGTTCTGATCAAAGATGAGGGGAGAACTTGAGCGAATTCAAAGAAGAGCAACGAAACTAAACCCTTAATTCAGAAAGAGTCAAAGGCCTAAATGATACACACACACACACACACACACACACACACACACACATATATATATATATATATATATATATATATATACATTATTGTTATTTCTTTGATTTACTTTGTCGCTGTCTCCCGCGTTAGCGAAGTGGCGCAAGGAAACAGACGAAAGAATGGCCCAACCCACCCACATACACATGTATATACATACACGTCCACACACACGCAAATATACGTACCTATACATCTCAACGTATACATATATATATACACACACAGACATATACATATATACACATGTACATAATTCATACTGTCTGCCTTTATTCATTCCCATCGCCACCCCGCCACACATGAAATAACAACTCCCTCCCCCCGCATATGACGCGAGGTAGCGCTAGGAAAAGACAACAAAGGCCACATTCGTTCACACTCAGTCTTTAGCTGTCATGTATAATGCACCGAAACCACAGCTCCCTTTCCACATCCACTGGGGCCCCACAGAACTTTCCATGGTTTGTCCCAGACGCTTCGCATGCCCTGGTTCAATCCATTGACAACACGTCCATCCCGGTATACCACATCGTTCCAATTCATTCTATTCCTTGCACGCCTTTCACCCTCCTGCATGTTCAGGCCCTGATCACTCAAAATCTTTTTCACTCCATCTTTCCACCTCCAATTTGGTCTCCCACTTTTCCTCGTTCCCTCCACCTATGACACATATATCCTCTTGGTCAATCTTTCCCCACTCATTCTCTCCATGTGACCAAACCATTTCAAAACACCCTCTTCTGCTCTCTCAACCACACTCTTTTTATTACCACACATCTCTCTTACCCTTTCATTACTTACTCGATCAAACCACCTCACACCACATATTGTCCCCAAACATCTCATTTCCAGCACATCCACCCTCCTCCGCACAACTCTATCTAAAGCCCACGCCTCGCAACCATATAACATTGTTGGAACCACGATTCCTTCAAACATATCCATTTTTGCTTTCCGAGATAATGTTCTCGACTTCCACACATTCTTCAACGCCCCCAGAACTTTGGCCCCCCTCCCCCACCCTATGATTCACTCCCGCTTCCATGGTTCCATCTGCTGCCAAATCCACTCCCAGATATCTAAAACACTTCACTTCCTCCAGTTTTTCTCCATGCAAACTAACCTCCCAATTGACTTGTCCCTCAACCCTACTGTACCTAATAACCTTGTTCTTATTCACATTTACTATCAGCTTTCTTCTTTCACACACTTTACCAAACTCAGTCGCCAGCTTCTGCAGTTTCTCACACGAATCAGCCACCAGCACTGTATCATCAGCGAACAACAACTGACTCACTTCCCAAGCTCTCTCATCCACAACAGACTGCATACTTGCCCCTCTTTCCAAAACTCTTGCATTCACCTCCCTAACAACCCCATCCATAAGCTAATCAAACAACCATGGAGACATCACACACCCCTGCCGCAAACCTTTCCTCTCTTCCTACACGTACACATGCCTTACATCCTCGATAAAATTTTCACTGCTTCTAACAACTTGCCTCCCACACCATATACTCTTAATACCTTCCACAGAGCATCTCTGTCAACTCTACCATATGCCTTCTCCAGATCCATAAATGCTACATACAAATCCATTTGCTTTTCTAAGTATTTCTCACATACATTCTTCGAAGCAAACACCTGATCCACACATCCTCTACCACTTCTGAAACCACACTGCTCTTCCCCAATCTGATGCTCTGTACATGCCTTCATCCTTTCAATCAATATCCTCTCATATAATTTCCCAGGAATACTCAACAAATTTATACCTCTGTAATTTGAGCACTCACTTTTATCCCCTTTGCCTTTGTACAATGGCACTATGCAAGCATTCTGCCAATAACCAGGCATCTCACCATGAGTCATACATACATTAAATAACCTTTCCAACCAGTCAACAATACAGTCACCCTCTTTTTTAATAAATTCCACTGCAATACCATCCAAACCCGCTGCCTTGCCGGCTTTCATCTTCCGCAAAGCTTTTACTAACTCTTCTCTCATTACCAAATCATTCTCCCTAACCCTCTCACTTTGCACACCACCTCGACCAAAACACCCTATATCTGCCACTCTATCGTCAAACACATACCTTCAAAATACTCCATCTCCTTCTCACATCACCACTACTTGTTATCACCTCCCTATTAGCCCCTTCACTGAAGTTCCCATTTGTTCCCTTGTCTTACGCACTTTATTTACCTCCTTCCAAAACATCTTTTTATCCTCCCTAAAATCAAATGATAATCTCTCACCCCAGCTCTCATTTGCCGTCTTTTTCACCTCTTGCACCTTTCTCTTGACCTCTTGCCTCTTTCTTTTATACATCTCCCAGTCATTTGCATTATTTCCCTTCAGGCTTCGAGATCTCATTAAGCGTTCAAAATACTAAATAATCTTGGCAAAAGTCATACGAAAATTTCGTCCTTTTCGTGAGGAAGTTAATTGCCGAAAATAATGGTATGGATGTGAGAAATGTGGTGTAATAGCAATGCATGCAAATTTTTCATATAAATATAGTTGTGGAGCACTGCTATAAAATACCTCCCGAAGTAGTAAATGGTGGTCGAATGCCCCACTTAATATTACAAGGTAAAAGATCTAGTTTACCACTAACCATGTTTTTGTTGCTCAGAATCTAGCCGCATAGTACCTGTTGTCTAAGTTGACAGAGAAATAATGTCTAATGCACTTCCCTAACGAATTTCCATGGCAGTAGTGTCATTTCGTCGCATGATATTTATTTTTTCCTATATTCCTAACTACCGGCAGTTGAGCCAAAGGGAGGGGTGGGTGGGAAGGTGCATTCTGCTAACCTATTTTGTTTGTACGACTATTTCTAGACAACCATAAACAAATAACCTCGACGTGGACCACAGGTCTCCATTTATCTTTCCATCTCATGAAGTCTACCTTGAAGGCGTACAGGTCGCATACGATGGAACCGGTCAAAAAATTGACCGAATACGGTGCACATGTGCAGCTGTACTCAAATAAACCCATAAGCAGAATCGTTTGTCACTGAGGTTTGGCAACATGTCATCATGCAGTTCCACGTGTTTGATTATGAGTTCGCCAGGACCCCCCCCCCCCCCCCCCCCCAAGAAAAAAAAGTTTGTCACTAGAGCAGACGTAAGAAAATGGCTCAAGTTACGGGCATTGGTGACATCTGGCAATTCTACTAACCAAATAAAGTGACCGCATTTATCTAATCAATTAATTACCTATCTGTACAGTATCAGGTGAGAGTTCTGCGTCCGTGGTGCTTCATCTCTTAAACTTTCTTTAAGTATAACGAGAATTTGACTTTACGTAAGGACAGCGCGTAGCATTCACCACAGGAAATCTTCAATAGATGTTGAATATTAAGAGTAAGATGGATCTTGTGTATGTATGGTCCTCTGAATGCCAGCATACCACGTGTATGTGAGACAGAGAAAGAGAGAAAAAAAAAACTTTAGCAATGGAGAACTTGACACCACTGAAGCCATCCATGTCTTGCTGCCCCGTCGCGATGAAGCAGCTTCGTCACCAAGTTTCCCGTTACCGAGCGGTAGTTCCTACATGGTCGGTTTTTGCCTGCTACCTTCAACTGTTACTGGCAATGATTACAATCGGGTGATGCTTTTGTCCATTTACAAGCTAATAGGGATTAATTTAACACCTGCTTTCGCAGCTACACCGGATTCAACTTTACAGCTTACCTGATAGAATCGAGTGGAAAGCATTCCCTCATATTGCTTCTGTATAAGTTTTCCACGTATATTCATAAGGTTTTTCTTAACTCTAACCATAGTTAGACTAGATAGTACAAGGCAAGTCGCTGCAACTCAGGGGTTCATTTCTTAATTCACCAAAGTTTGGAACTTTCTGCCTACCAGATAAGGCCGGCCTCTTTTAATATATGTAATCGAAATTCTCAAATCTGAGCCACAGAATTTTGTGGCGATAGATTACTACTCCAACATTGAATTCCACATGAAGCAATGTCTATTTGTTGTGATTTTGTCTTTTTCTTATAATCAATATAAAATCATTATATAGATGTATCCCTCTTTACATTAACGATCCCTTACTATACCTAACGCCGGGATGTAAACAAACAAGAGACACGTCAATCTGATGATTCCACAATGGTTACATATAATGATCGAAGGAACATACAGTTGAATTAGAGAATTTGTAACTGAACTATATTCTCATGAACATGGTTATATATTAATGATTATGTTACATTGTGATATTAATTTCAAAACGAAAAGTACCGTTAAAATATATCTTGTTTGGTAACTTGTCAGTGCCACGCACCTGAAACCTCGTCATAATTTCCTTTAAATTTCCTTGATTACACACGACATTGAACGAAATCACATCATGGCTGACAATTCTCCAATGAAAAGGGCCCTGCTTACTGGTATTACAGGACAGGTTAGTGAATAACATTTAGAAACGAGTGTATTTTTCGAAACTGCAGCTTCCTGATGAATATTTTAAGAGGGGCCGAAACATATATAATTGACTTTAAGTATATATATATTATTCAGAGGAAGCCAAGATTTATTATTCTATGTCAGTAGTTGTAAGTTCTTGAATATATTTTTGATGCTACACATCGCAGAATTAGATAGGTTCTACCGTTTACCAAATTTCACAAAATCAATCAAGCCTTAATCTTTCTTGGTATTAGTGGTCTCGGGTTGTTTCATTCGGTCTGGTAGATCTTTTTCTCTTTATACAATTGTCAATATTTGAGTGTTACCTGAACCTGAGTTTTCGGTAAAGGAGTATATAAAGGGAGTGGTGTTATTAACGCATGTATTAAAGAGTATTTTAAACGATTTGTTTCACTTAGAACTTTTGAAAGACAATTGGAGTTTATTCTTAAGTTTAAGAAACCCTGAAGTTTTTTCCTCAAAAGTGGGCAAGGTGGTGAAGGAGAGGAATGGTTTAAAATGCGTTAACTAAAAGTAGTGAATAGCATCTGAAAACCTTACCTGATGATCCTTTGGGTTGAGGATTAAAGAATAGATATCAGTGGACTCTTTCACCATGGCACTTTTGTAATTTAGAGCTTTACATTTTATTTATGGATAAGAGACAAGGGGTTGGGAGAAGGAGCATTAAGATCAGGGGAAAATGTTATGTTAATTTAATTAGATGTTGGGGAAGCATTAAAGTAAACAGAATCTACTAAAAACTCATATAACCTGTAACAGCTGAAACTTAGCATAGAAATATATGGTACTAATGTCCTTATGATATGCTGCTGAAGTCTCCATGGAATGGCTTGTTTGGATGGTAGGTTGCGGTGCTACTAGCCTGTGCATGTAGTCTCTTAATTTACAGTCTTTGAGAGTTGGCATGATGATGAACTCATGGATTTATCTCATATTTTGATTATAACATTGAAGAATAAGATAGATACTGCCTGCTAGGTGAAGGTGAAAATTTCATAGGTTCTCTATTTCTGCAAATGTTTCACCAAATTTTATATTAAGTCCAAATTTTCCTTGATCTTCACACTCCTCTTGTCTGTCATTGATTTATTATTAGAATTAAAAATGATGATATAAATCATGCATTATTAGTCTGACTCCTTTCATCTAAGTTTAGTTAGTCCATTGATATGCAATTTTCCAATACATGTTATTTCTGTGGTGCACCTAAAATACAATTTTTCTAGATATGTTATTTCTGTGGTTTGCCAATAATATATTTGATTAATTATTGTAAAAGTAGGCAAAGCACTTGTAAAAAGAACCAACAAGCTATGAAAATCACAACTAACTTCCTCCAGCTACTGAAAATTATCTTATTTTTGATGTTGTTTGAAGAATATGTGATTGTTTTCAATTGTAATTACATGCAGTTACTGGGAGGTTTCTCTGTTGAGTGCATTTGCTTCACATCACCAGGGTAACAGCTAACAGTACTCCTTGTAACTTAAAATGAATGTAGGACCAGAACAATCTTCTGTTTCAAATTCTTTCTGAAACAAGATGAGGTTTTCATGATTACTAGAAATAAATCATCTATGATAGCAATATATATATTTTTTTTTGTAATGTTAGCTGAGACAGCACTGGTGACCTAACCCCTAGTCAAGGCTGTGTAATTAACCTTATATGTGTATATATATATATATATATATATATATATATATATATATATATATATATATATATATATATATTTTTTTTTTTTTTTTTATACTTTGTCGCTGTCTCCCGCGTTTGCGAGGTAGCGCAAGGAAACAGACGAAAGAAATGGCCCAACCCCCCCCATACACATGTACATACACACGTCCACACACGCAAATATACATACCTACACAGCTTTCTATGGTTTACCCCGGACGCTTCACATGCCTTGATTCAATCCACTGACAGCACGTCAACCCCTGTATACCACATCGCTCCAATTCACTCTATTCCTTGCCCTCCTTTCACCCTCCTGCATGTTCAGGCCCCGATCACACAAAATCCTTTTCACTCCATCTTTCCACCTCCAATTTGGTCTCCCTCTTCTCCTCGTTCCCTCCACCTCCGACACATATATCCTCTTGGTCAATCTTTCCTCACTCATTCTCTCCATGTGCCCAAACCATTTCAAAACACCCTCTTCTGCTCTCTCAACCACGCTCTTTTTATTTCCACACATCTCTCTTACCCTTACGTTACTTACTCGATCAAACCACCTCACACCACACATTGTCCTCAAACATCTCATTTCCAGCACATCCATCCTCCTGCGCACAACTCTATCCATAGCCCACGCCTCGCAACCATACAACATTGTTGGAACTACTATTCCTTCAAACATACCCATTTTTGCTTTCCGGGATAATGTTCTCGACTTCCACACATTTTTCAAGGCTCCCAAAATTTTCGCCCCCTCCCCCACCCTATGATCCACTTCCGCTTCCATGGTTCCATCCGCTGACAGATCCACTCCCAGATATCTAAAACACTTCACTTCCTCCAGTTTTTCTCCATTCAAACTCACCTCCCAGTTGACTTGACCCTCAACCCTACTGTACCTAATAACCTTGCTCTTATTCACATTTACTCTTAACTTTCTTCTTCCACACACTTTACCAAACTCCGTCACCAGCTTCTGCAGTTTCTCACATGAATCCGCCACCAGCGCTGTATCATCAGCGAACAACAACTGACTCACTTCCCAAGCTCTCTCATCCCCAACAGACTTCATACTTGCCCCTCTTTCCAAGACTCTTGCATTTACCTCCCTAACAACCCCATCCATAAACAAATTAAACAACCATGGAGACATCACACACCCCTGCCGCAAACCTACATTCACTGAGAACCAATCACTTTCCTCTCTTCCTACACGTACACATGCCTTACATCCTCGATAAAAACTTTTCACTGCTTCTAACAACTTGCCTCCCACACCATATATTCTTAATACCTTCCACAGAGCATCTCTATCAACTCTATCATATGCCTTCTCCAGATCCATAAATGCTACATACAAATCCATTTGCTTTTCTAAGTATTTCTCGCATACATTCTTCAAAGCAAACACCTGATCCACACATCCTCTACCACTTCTGAAACCACACTGCTCTTCCCCAATCTGATGCTCTGTACATGCCTTCACCCTCTCAATCAATACTCTCCCATATAATTTACCAGGAATACTCAACAAACTTATACCTCTGTAATTTGAGCACTCACTCTTATCCCCTTTGCCTTTGTACAATGGCACTATGCACGCATTCCGCCAATCCTCAGGCACCTCACCATGAGTCATACATATATTAAATAACCTTACCAACCAGTCAACAATACAGTCACCCCCTTTTTTAATAAATTCCACTGCAATACCATCCAAACCTGCTGCCTTGCCGGCTTTCATCTTCCGCAAAGCTTTTACTACCTCCTCTCTGTTTACCAAATCATTTTCCCTAACCCTCTCACTTTGCACACCACCTCGACCCAAACACCCTATATCTGCCACTCTGTCATCAGACACATTCAACAAACCTTCAAAATACTCATTCCATCTCCTTCTCACATCACCACTACTTGTTATCACCTCCCCATTTACGCCCTTCACTGAAGTTCCCATTTGCTCCCTTGTCTTACGCACCCTATTTACCTCCTTCCAGAACATCTTTTTATTCTCCCTAAAATTTACTGATAGTCTCTCACCCCAACTCTCATTTGCCCTTTTTTCACCTCTTGCACCTTTCTCTTGACCTCCTGTCTCTTTCTTTTATACTTCTCCCACTCAATTGCATTTTTTCCCTGCAAAAATCGTCCAAATGCCTCTCTCTTCTCTTTCACTAATACTCTTACTTCTTCATCCCACCACTCACTACCCTTTCTAAACAGCCCACCTCCCACTCTTCTCATGCCACAAGCATCTTTTGCGCAATCCATCACTGATTCCCTAAATACATCCCATTCCTCCCCCACTCCCCTCACTTCCATTGTTCTCACCTTTTTCCATTCTGTACACAGTCTCTCCTGATACTTCTTCACACAGGTCTCCTTCCCAAGCTCACTTACTCTCACCACCTTCTTCACCCCAACATTCACTCTTCTTTTCTGAAAACCCATACTAATCTTCACCTTAGCCTCCACAAGATAATGATCAGACATCCCTCCAGTTGCACCTCTCAGCACATTGACATCCAAAAGTCTCTCTTTCGCACGCCTGTCAATTAACACGTAATCCAATAACGCTCTCTGGCCATCTCTCCTACTTACATAAGTATACTTATGTATATCTCGCTTTTTAAACCAGGTATTCCCAATCATCAGTCCTTTTTCAGCACATAAATCTACAAGCTCTTCACCATTTCCATTTACAACACTGAACACCCCATGCATACCAATTATTCCCTCAACTGCCACATTACTCACCTTTGCATTCAAATCACCCATCACTATAACCCGGTCTCGTGCATCAAAACCGCTAACACACTCATTTAGCTGCTCCCAAAACACTTGCCTCTCATGATCTTTCTTCTCATGCCCAGGTGCATATGCACCAATAATCACCCACCTCTCTCCATCAACTTTCAATTTTACCCATATTAATCGAGAATTTACTTTCTTACATTCTATCACATACTCCCACAACTCCTGTTTCAGGAGTATTGCTACTCCTTCCCTTGCTCTTGTCCTCTCACTAACCCCTGACTTCACTCCCCAGACATTTCCAAACCATATATATATATATATTATATTTTTTTTTTATACTTTGTCGCTGTCTCCCGCGTTTGCGAGGTAGCGCAAGGAAACAGACGAAAGAAATGGCCCAACCCACCCCCATACACACGTATACACATACGTCCACACACGCAAATACACATACCTACACAGCTTTCCATGGTTTACCCCAGACGCTTCACATGCCTTGATTCAATCCACTGACAGCACGTCAACCCCGGTATACCACATCGCTCCAATTCACTCTATTCCTTGCCCTCCTTTCACCCTCCTGCATGTTCAGGCCCCGATCACACAAAATCTTTTTCACTCCATCTTTCCACCTCCAATTTGGTCTCCCTCTTCTCCTCGTTCCCTCCACCTCTGACACATAATCCTCTTGGTCAATCTTTCCTCACTCATTCTCTCCATGTGCCCAAACCACTTCAAAGTGAGTCAGTTGTTGTTCGCTGATGATACAGCGCTGGTGGCTGATTCATGTGAGAAACTGCAGAAGCTGGTGACTGAGTTTGGTAAAGTGTGTGAAAGAAGAAAGTTAAGATTAAATGTGAATAAGAGCAAGGTTATTAGGTACAGTAGGGTTGAGGGTCAAGTCAATTGGGAGGTAAGTTTGAATGGAGAAAAACCGGAGGAAGTAAAGTGTTTTAGATATCTGGGAGTGGATCTGGCAGCGGATGGAACCATGGAAGCGGAAGTGAATCATAGGGAGGGGGAGGGGGCGAAAATCCTGGGAGCCTTGAAGAATGTGTGGAAGTCGAGAACATTATCTCGGAAAGCAAAAATGGGTATGTTTGAAGGAATAGTGGTTCCAACAATGTTGTATGGTTGCGAGGCGTGGGCTATGGATAGAGTTGTGCGCAGGAGGATGGATGTGCTGGAAATGAGATGTTTGAGGACAATGTGTGGTGTGAGGTGGTTTGATCGAGTAAGTAACGTAAGGGTAAGAGAGATGTGTGGAAATAAAAAGAGCGTGGTTGAGAGAGTAGAAGAGGGTGTTTTGAAATGGTTTGGGCACATGGAGAGAATGAGTGAGGAAAGATTGACCAAGAGGATATATGTGTCGGAGGTGGAGGGAACGAGGAGAAGTGGGAGACCAAATTGGAGGTGGAAAGATGGAGTGAAAAAGATTTTGTGTGATCGGGGCCCGAACATGCAGGAGGTTGAAAGGAGGGCAAGGAATAAAGTGAATTGGATCGATGTGGTATACCGGGGTTGACGTGCTGTCAGTGGATTGAATCAGGGCATGTGAAGCGTCTGGGGTAAACCATGGAAAGCTGTGTAGGTATGTATATTTGCGTGTGTGGACGTATGTATATACATGTGTATGGGGGTGGGTTGGGCCATTTCTTTCGTCTGTTTCCTTGCGCTACCTCGCAAACGCGGGAGACAGCAAAAAAAAAAAAAATATATATATATATATATATATATATATATATATATATATATATATATATATATATATATATTATCCCTGGGGATAATAAGAATACTTCTCACGTATTCCCTGCGTGTCGTAGGAGGCGACTAAAAGGGGAGGGAGCGGGGGGCTGGAAATCCTCCCCTCTCATTTTTTTTTTTTAATTTTCCAAAAGAAGGAACAGAGAAGGATATTCCCTCAGAGTCCCAGTCCTCTGTTCTTAATGCTACCTCGCTAACGCGGGAAATGGCGAATACTTTGACAAAAAGAAATATATATATATATATATATATATATATATATATATATATATATATATATATATATATATATATATATATATATATATGCAAAGTGAGAGGGTTAGGGAAAATGATTTGGTAAACAGAGAAGAGGTAGTAAAAGCTTTGCGGAAGATGAAAGCCGGCAAGGCAGCAGGTTTGGATGGTATTGCAGTGGAATTTATTAAAAAAGGGGGTGACTGTATTGTTGACTGGTTGGTAAGATTATTTAATGTATGTATGACTCATGGTGAGGTGCCTGAGGATTGGCGGAATGCGTGCATAGTGCCATTGCACAAAGGCAAAGGGGATAAGAGTGAGTGCTCAAATTACAGAGGTATAAGTTTGTTTAGTATTCCTGGGAAATTATATGGGAGGGTATTGATTGAGAGGGTGAAGGCATGTACAGAGCATCAGATTGGGGAAGAGCAGTGTGGTTTCAGAAGTGGTAGAGGATGTGTGGATCAGGTGTTTGCTTTGAAGAATGTATGTGAGAAATACTTAGAAAAGCAAATGGATTTGTATGTAGCATTTATGGATCTGGAGAAGGCATATGATAGAGTTGATAGAGATGCTCTGTGGAAGGTATTAAGAATATATGGTGTGGGAGGCAAGTTGTTAGAAGCAGTGAAAAGTTTTTATCGAGGATGTAAGGCATGTGTACGTGTAGGAAGAGAGGAAAGTGATTGGTTCTCAGTGAATGTAGGTTTGCGGCAGGGGTGTGTGATGTCTCCATGGTTGTTTAATTTGTTTATGGATGGGGTTGTTAGGGAGGTGAATGCAAGAGTTTTGGAAAGAGGGGCAAGTATGAAGTCTGTTGGGGATGAGAGAGCTTGGGAAGTGAGTCAGTTGTTGTTCGCTGATGATACAGCGCTGGTGGCTGATTCATGTGAGAAACTGCAGAAGCTGGTGACTGAGTTTGGTAAAGTGTGTGAAAGAAGAAAGTTAAGAGTAAATGTGAATAAGAGCAAGGTTATTAGGTACAGTAGGGTTGAGGGTCAAGTCAATTGGGAGGTGAGTTTGAATGGAGAAAAACTGGAGGAAGTGAAGTGTTTTAGATATCTGGGAGTGGATCTGGCAGCGGATGGAACCATGGAAGCGGAAGTGGATCATAGGGTGGGGGAGGGGGCGAAAATTCTGGGAGCCTTGAAGAATGTGTGGAAGTCGAGAACATTATCTCGGAAAGCAAAAATGGGTATGTTTGAAGGAATAGTGGTTCCAACAATGTTGTATGGTTGCGAGGCGTGGGCTATGGATAGAGTTGTGCGCAGGAGGATGGATGTGCTGGAAATGAGATGTTTGAGGACAGTGTGTGGTGTGAGGTGGTTTGATCGAGTAAGTAACGTAAGGGTAAGAGAGATGTGTGGAAATAAAAAGAGCGTGGTTGAGAGAGCAGAAGAGGGTGTTTTGAAATGGTTCGGGCACATGGAGAGAATGAGTGAGGAAAGATTGACCAAGAGAATATGTGTCTGAGGTGGAGGGAACGAGGAGAAGAGGGAGACCAAATTGGAGGTGGAAAGATGGAGTGAAAAAGATTTTGTGTGATCGGGGCCTGAACATGCAGGAGGGTGAAAGGAGGGCAAGGAATAGAGTGAATTGGAGCGATGTGGTATACAGGGGTTGACGTGCTGTCAGTGGATTGAATCAAGGCATGTGAAGCGTCTGGGGTAAACCATGGAAAGCTGTGTAGGTATGTATATTTGCGTGTGTGGACGTGTGTATGTACATGTTTATGGGGGGGGGTTGGGCCATTTCTTTCGTCTGTTTCCTTGCGCTACCTCGCAAACGCGGGAGACAGCGACAAAGTATGAAAAAAAAAAAATATATATATATATATATATTTTTTTTTTTTTTTTTTTTTTTTTTTTGCCGCTGTCTCCCGCGTTTGCGAGGTAGCGCAAGGAAACAGACGAAAGAAATGGCCCAACCCACCCCCATACACATGCCTTGATTCAATCCACTGACAGCACGTCAACCCCGGTATACCACATCGATCCAATTCACTCTATTCTTTGCCCTCCTTTCACCCTCCTGCATGTTCAGGCCCCGATCACACAAAATCTTTTTCACTCCATCTTTCCACCTCCAATTTGGTCTCCCTCTTCTCCTCGTTCCCTCCACCTCCGACACATATATCCTCTTGGTCAATCTTTCCTCACTCATTCTCTCCATGTGACCAAACCATTTCAAAACACCCTCTTCTGCTCTCTCAACCACGCTCTTTTTATTTCCACACAACTCTCTTACCCTTACGTTACTTACTCGATCAAACCACCTCACACCACACATTGTCCTCAAACATCTCATTTCCAGCACATCTACCCTCCTGCGCACAACTCTATCCATAGCCCATGCCTCGCAACCATACACCCATTAAATCTTTCAAACAAGGTTTTTATTGTTACATCAGAAATATCCCCAAATAGAGACTCCTCAATATCTTGGGCAAGGGTTTTTCGTGGTATATGGCATTGATACAGGGCAGATTCGTTTGGTTGCATTATATACTTGTTCTGGGGCTAAGTTTTCCACTGCCACTAACTGCAAATTTATTCAAAAACTCTCACAGCTTTGTGATGAGTAGTTAATGTAACGAATGACCATAGGTTGGTGATTGGCTTTGATTGACTCTTGTTACAATTGTTGTTTTATCATTATCATTAAGGCAGCCAATACACCAGGCAGCCAGCTCGTACACACTCTCTCTCACCCTGTACGTATTGCTGTTTGTTGTTTGATAAAGAATTGGGGTTTTTATCAATTCTTTTAATACAACCTCATAAACTTGTGTGACCATCCTTGTAAATATTCACAGTCATCTTGCTTTAGTTCTCTATGAAAAGCTTTGGCCTGCTCAATAAGCATCTCCACAGAAATGCTTATGCATTCATTACATCAGAGCTTAAACCACTTTATAATTATGTACACTGTCTAATTCTGTACTCCTTGCATCCTTCAAAGTTTTCAAAACTTTAAACTTTTCTGGCTTTCATTTTCAGCAAAAAACTGAATATAAGAAATCAACAAGACTGTTAGTTAGCTTGGCTGCATTGTGAACAGACTTTGGTGCCTTAGCACTGCTAACAGCACCACCCTGGTGGCAGATCCACACACTAATGGCAGCAGATTCAAAACTTGCCGAACCATAGGAGTTACTTGACCACAGAGCACCGGATTAGAGATATACAACTTAGGATGCATCTTTCATTTCTTCAGTTTCCAATTAACTTTTTTTTTTCAACTATATGAGCTGCATTTTTATGTCATCTGCAAGTCAGTACTTATGGAAGGACAAGGTTTGCGTTCTCCCAGGTCTCTCAAAAATGTCCACTTTTCTGAAAATTTAACTAGATTGGAAACTACATGAGGTTGAAAAATCCCAAAGACTAGATTAAAGAAACACATTCTACCTTTTAGCCATAGAATCTTTTGTTATAGGCTCTTGACTTGATAAAAATTGGATGGCCTGAGATCAAAATATCCACCCACATATAGAAATATGTTAATTTTTGTGAAATCATATTAAAGAAAAGACTGACTGGGCAGGAAGATATTTGAATGGCCTTCAATGAATAAGGCAGTTACAGCAACTGAAGCCATGAAAGAAGGCTTCAATGTGACGTATAAGTGGCAGGGAATATGCTGTGTGAATCTGTGTTGAAGGATATGGGTTCACTGCTATACCCAACCTGTCACTAAAATGCCACATCAGGAGAGTCGTTAAGGGTGAAAAATGTGTGCTGGTTGATATTAGACTTACATTTAAGTGCATGGATGAAATTTTAATAGAGTATTTACAAACATTCATTTTGAACTTGCATCTCTAGTTTGGTCACCTCACTTAAAGGAGCACAGAAAAAGATTGAATAGAGATCTAGAGGATGTCAACAAAGATGATACTTGAAATATAGAGAGCTGAGTTACATTAAGAGATTAGAGGCTGTTCATTATCCACTATGGAAAAGATAAGTATAAGGGAAGACTTGATCACAGCCTTTTACTTTCTAACCCAATTTTTTTGAGTGTTAAATATGAGTAATTTCTTTGAAAGGTGCAAAGAAAATTGTTTTCAGACTGGAATAAGACAATATTCCAGCTGAAGAGAGAAAGAAGAAGGAAAAGTTACTGAATAAAAGATATGATAGAGACTATAAACATGCCAGATGCACTTTCAGAGATAAAGGAAACAGAGAATTGGGAAAGTAAAAGACATGAGCGATGATTCCTTCAAGAGAGAGTTTTGTTGGAAGGGCTGAAAAGCATGCCAGCAAGGAGGAATGCTGAAAGGTGTTCATTACAAATGAAGGCCAGGAGAAGAATAAGATAAAAAAGAAGAAATTAATTCAGAGGGCAAAAAACCCAGAGACATGAAAAGAGGCTCACAGCAAAATAGCCCACTACAACTTCAGATATGTCATGAATGTTCATTGATGCGAATATCAGACTGAAAATGTATGTGAATGTGGACAGGCTGGTAGTAAGCTAAAAGAACAAGAGTTTTAGAAATACATTAGGGAAATCAGACCTAAAATTGGTGGAATAATGGAAACAAAACCTCTTACAGTAAATAGATGAGGTCTGACCTTATTTGACCAGAAGGATAAATGATAGCAATGAGGGAAAGAAAAGACAGAGAAGGGGATTTGACATTCTTAATTGGGAATAATATCAAGTTTTGGGAAATATTGCTGGATGGCCCATTTAGACAAAACATAAAAGGAGTAACTGTTGGAAAGAAGTTCACTGTGTTGTTGATAATTTATACTCTTTCAGTGTAATTTGATGAATTAGAACAAATACATACACTGTTACGAACACGTGTGTGTGTCCTCGTGTATGCTGTTGTTGCTATTTCTTATCAGGGCGAGGAGTGATGCCTGAGGCTGGCTCGGAGTTTCTGTCCACCCAGCATTTGGCAGGGTCAGCTGCGGGGGTATTTCACCACCGTATGTCATTGGTGCTGACGTTTGCAAAAAAGACAAGAGTGTGACTACGCTGAGTCTCTGGAACCCTCCTACCAATAAGAATTGTTTATATTTCTATAGCCAATCAAAATGTAAGGTTGCATAGCAGCAAGGGTGAACGCTTGTCTTCTTGTACCCACTGTACCCGCTGAGATTTGATTCCTCTCTCTCTAGCCCAGCGAGGTGGGTGGTGTCCCCTGCTGTAAACCTGTAAGCCTGTAAGCCCTGCTGTGTTATGAGCCCGTTACCCGAGTGCTGTGTTATAAGCCCATTACCCGAGTGCTGTGTTATAAGCCCGTTACCCAAGTGCTGTGTTATAAGCCCGTTACCCGAGTGCTGTGCTATAAGCCCATTACCCGAGTGCTGTGTTATAAGCCCGTTACCCGAGTGCTGTGTTATAAGCCCGTTACCCGAGTGCTGTGTTATAAGCCCATTACCCGAGTGCTGTGTTATAAGCCCATTACCCGAGTGCTGTGTTATAAGCCCATTACCCGAGTGCTGTGTTATAAGCCCGTTACCCAAGTGCTGTGTTATAAGCCCATTACCCGAGTGCTGTGTTATAAGCCCATTACCCGAGTGCTGTGTTATAAGCCCATTACCCGAGTGCTGTGTTATAAGCCCATTACCCGAGTGCTGTGTTATAAGCCCGTTACCCAAGTGCTGTGTTATAAGCCCATTACCCGAGTGCTGTGTTATAAGCCCATTACCCGAGTGCTGTGTTATAAGCCCGTTACCCAAGTGCTGTGTTATAAGCCCATTACCCGAGTGCTGTGTTATAAGCCCATTACCCGAGTGCTGTGTTATAAGCCCATTACCCGAGTGCTGTGTTATAAGCCCATTACCCGAGTGCTGTGTTATAAGCCCATTACCCGAGTGCTGTGTTATAAGCCCATTACCCGAGTGCTGTGTTATAAGCCCATTACCCGAGTGCTGTGTTATAAGCCCATTACCCGAGTGCTGTGTTATAAGCCCATTACCCGAGTGCTGTGTTATAAGCCCATTACCCGAGTGCTGTGTTATAAGCCCATTACCCGAGTGCTGTGTTATAAGCCCATTACCCGAGTGCTGTGTTATAAGCCCATTACCCGAGTGCTGTGTTATAAGCCCATTACCCGAGTGCTGTGTTATAAGCCCATTACCCGAGTGCTGTGTTATAAGCCCATTACCCGAGTGCTGTGTTATAAGCCCATTACCCGAGTGCTGTGTTATAAGCCCATTACCCGAGTGCTGTGTTATAAGCCCGTTACCCAAGTGCTGTGTTATAAGCCCATTACCCGAGTGCTGTGTTATAAGCCCATTACCCGAGTGCTGTGTTATAAGCCCATTACCCGAGTGCTGTGTTATAAGCCCATTACCCGAGTGCTGTGTTATAAGCCCATTACCCGAGTGCTGTGTTATAAGCCCATTACCCGAGTGCTGTGTTATAAGCCCATTACCCGAGTGCTGTGTTATAAGCCCATTACCCGAGTGCTGTGTTATAAGCCCATTACCCGAGTGCTGTGTTATAAGCCCATTACCCGAGTGCTGTGTTATAAGCCCATTACCCGAGTGCTGTGTTATAAGCCCATTACCCGAGTGCTGTGTTATAAGCCCATTACCCGAGTGCTGTGTTATAAGCCCATTACCCGAGTGCTGTGTTATAAGCCCATTACCCGAGTGCTGTGTTATAAGCCCATTACCCGAGTGCTGTGTTATAAGCCCATTACCCGAGTGCTGTGTTATAAGCCCATTACCCGAGTGCTGTGTTATAAGCCCATTACCCGAGTGCTGTGTTATAAGCCCATTACCCGAGTGCTGTGTTATAAGCCCATTACCCGAGTGCTGTGTTATAAGCCCATTACCCGAGTGCTGTGTTATAAGCCCATTACCCGAGTGCTGTGTTATAAGCCCATTACCCGAGTGCTGTGTTATAAGCCCATTACCCGAGTGCTGTGTTATAAGCCCATTACCCGAGTGCTGTGTTATAAGCCCATTACCCGAGTGCTGTGTTATAAGCCCATTACCCGAGTGCTGTGTTATAAGCCCATTACCCGAGTGCTGTGTTATAAGCCCATTACCCGAGTGCTGTGTTATAAGCCCATTACCCGAGTGCTGTGTTATAAGCCCATTACCCGAGTGCTGTGTTATAAGCCCATTACCCGAGTGCTGTGTTATAAGCCCATTACCCGAGTGCTGTGTTATAAGCCCATTACCCGAGTGCTGTGTTATAAGCCCATTACCCGAGTGCTGTGTTATAAGCCCATTACCCGAGTGCTGTGTTATAAGCCCATTACCCGAGTGCTGTGTTATAAGCCCATTACCCGAGTGCTGTGTTATAAGCCCATTACCCGAGTGCTGTGTTATAAGCCCATTACCCGAGTGCTGTGTTATAAGCCCATTACCCGAGTGCTGTGTTATAAGCCCGTTACCCAAGTGCTGTGTTATAAGCCCATTACCCGAGTGCTGTGTTATAAGCCCATTACCCGAGTGCTGTGTTATAAGCCCATTACCCGAGTGCTGTGTTATAAGCCCATTACCCGAGTGCTGTGTTATAAGCCCATTACCCGAGTGCTGTGTTATAAGCCCATTACCCGAGTGCTGTGTTATAAGCCCATTACCCGAGTGCTGTGTTATAAGCCCATTACCCGAGTGCTGTGTTATAAGCCCATTACCCGAGTGCTGTGTTATAAGCCCATTACCCGAGTGCTGTGTTATAAGCCCATTACCCGAGTGCTGTGTTATAAGCCCATTACCCGAGTGCTGTGTTATAAGCCCATTACCCGAGTGCTGTGTTATAAGCCCATTACCCGAGTGCTGTGTTATAAGCCCATTACCCGAGTGCTGTGTTATAAGCCCATTACCCGAGTGCTGTGTTATAAGCCCATTACCCGAGTGCTGTGTTATAAGCCCATTACCCGAGTGCTGTGTTATAAGCCCGTTACCCGAGTGCTGTGTTATAAGCCCATTACCCGAGTGCTGTGTTATAAGCCCATTACCCGAGTGCTGTGTTATAAGCCCATTACCCGAGTGCTGTGTTATAAGCCCATTACCCGAGTGCTGTGTTATAAGCCCATTACCCGAGTGCTGTGTTATAAGCCCGTTACCCAAGTGCTGTGTTATAAGCCCATTACCCGAGTGCTGTGTTATAAGCCCATTACCCGAGTGCTGTGTTATAAGCCCATTACCCGAGTGCTGTGTTATAAGCCCATTACCCGAGTGCTGTGTTATAAGCCCATTACCCGAGTGCTGTGTTATAAGCCCATTACCCGAGTGCTGTGTTATAAGCCCATTACCCGAGTGCTGTGTTATAAGCCCATTACCCGAGTGCTGTGTTATAAGCCCATTACCCGAGTGCTGTGTTATAAGCCCATTACCCGAGTGCTGTGTTATAAGCCCATTACCCGAGTGCTGTGTTATAAGCCCATTACCCGAGTGCTGTGTTATAAGCCCATTACCCGAGTGCTGTGTTATAAGCCCATTACCCGAGTGCTGTGTTATAAGCCCATTACCCGAGTGCTGTGTTATAAGCCCATTACCCGAGTGCTGTGTTATAAGCCCATTACCCGAGTGCTGTGTTATAAGCCCATTACCCGAGTGCTGTGTTATAAGCCCATTACCCGAGTGCTGTGTTATAAGCCCATTACCCGAGTGCTGTGTTATAAGCCCATTACCCGAGTGCTGTGTTATAAGCCCGTTACCCGAGTGCTGTGTTATAAGCCCATTACCCGAGTGCTGTGTTATAAGCCCATTACCCGAGTGCTGTGTTATAAGCCCATTACCCGAGTGCTGTGTTATAAGCCCATTACCCGAGTGCTGTGTTATAAGCCCATTACCCGAGTGCTGTGTTATAAGCCCATTACCCGAGTGCTGTGTTATAAGCCCATTACCCGAGTGCTGTGTTATAAGCCCATTACCCGAGTGCTGTGTTATAAGCCCATTACCCGAGTGCTGTGTTATAAGCCCATTACCCGAGTGCTGTGTTATAAGCCCATTACCCGAGTGCTGTGTTATAAGCCCATTACCCGAGTGCTGTGTTATAAGCCCATTACCCGAGTGCTGTGTTATAAGCCCATTACCCGAGTGCTGTGTTATAAGCCCATTACCCGAGTGCTGTGTTATAAGCCCATTACCCGAGTGCTGTGTTATAAGCCCATTACCCGAGTGCTGTGTTATAAGCCCATTACCCGAGTGCTGTGTTATAAGCCCATTACCCGAGTGCTGTGTTATAAGCCCATTACCCGAGTGCTGTGTTATAAGCCCATTACCCGAGTGCTGTGTTATAAGCCCATTACCCGAGTGCTGTGTTATAAGCCCATTACCCGAGTGCTGTGTTATAAGCCCATTACCCGAGTGCTGTGTTATAAGCCCATTACCCGAGTGCTGTGTTATAAGCCCATTACCCGAGTGCTGTGTTATAAGCCCATTACCCGAGTGCTGTGTTATAAGCCCATTACCCGAGTGCTGTGTTATAAGCCCATTACCCGAGTGCTGTGTTATAAGCCCATTACCCGAGTGCTGTGTTATAAGCCCATTACCCGAGTGCTGTGTTATAAGCCCATTACCCGAGTGCTGTGTTATAAGCCCGTTACCCAAGTGCTGTGTTATAAGCCCATTACCCGAGTGCTGTGTTATAAGCCCATTACCCGAGTGCTGTGTTATAAGCCCATTACCCGAGTGCTGTGTTATAAGCCCATTACCCGAGTGCTGTGTTATAAGCCCATTACCCGAGTGCTGTGTTATAAGCCCATTACCCGAGTGCTGTGTCACTGAGAACACACAGGATCAGAGAGGCTGTTACACCATCACTACTACATCTTATCTTTACACAGTAGCATGAATATTAAGAATATCACATATGATATACTAACTGGAAACACTGATTGTTTAATTCTTGAGTTTGACATGTAAATGAGGACATGAAATGATCATCAAGGAAACCTAATTCTGAGAGCAATTTGGTACTGGTAAATGCAAAGAGCTAAATAATGTCTTTGAGAATATGAATTTGGAAATGGAATAATGTAGCCATGACACAGATCACTGCTATGAAAGGTTCTATGAAATGTACAGTTGAGGAGTGGGAACATGGGAGCCAGTTGCTGCACTTACAGAATACCTGCTTCAAAAGAAAGAAATAAGGTTTATTAAAGAGTATCAAAATGCATTGGGATGCATTGTCAAGGAGAGATAGGTGGCACTGCAGCCATTTAGCATGTAAAAGGTACTGTACTATATACTGTGTATAGTTGGACAAAAAGTGAGAAACAGAAAAACTTTTAAAAAGAAAATTGTGAACTTGGCAAGATATAATCCAAAATTTTTCCATCATTTCATCAGGAGTACAAATTGTCTGTTAAAGAGCAGCTAAACAGGCAAAGGGATTCAGAGGAAGAATTTTACAGGATGATGTAAAGATGTGCCAGGAGCTGAACACTAAATTCAAAAGTGCTTTCACGGTGAAAAATACTACAGCCCCAGATCCTTGAGATTTGATTGGAAGGTTATCTTGAAGAGCATTTAAATTTCTAGAAAAGACATAAACATTGTTGAAAGGGCCCTGACACACAGGGCTTATGGTCCTGCTTAAGAAGCTTGCTTGACAGGCCACTTGTATGTTGTTCAAGATATTTCTGGAAAAGTGAGAGATTTCTTTGATGGGTGAAAAGTTATCTCAAAATAGAGAGAAACAAAGCATGTCATAGGAGCCTTCTCATAATGGGCTGTGGTTATCTGCAGTGTACTACAGGGCTTAACTGCTGTTCTTACTGTATGTAAGTGACTTGCCGGAAGGATTGGACTTATACTGTAATATGTTTGCAGGTAATGCCAAGATCGTAAGTAAAGTGATAAGGATTGCATAACCTGACAAAGAAAACCAAACAGACTCTAAAGTTAGTCTGGTAGATGGTTGATCAGATTCACTGCAAGTAAACGCAAAGTAATGAGGGTAGTATACAGCGGAAGAAGACCTTAATACATATATTATCTAGCAGGAAATATGCTGCTGGAATATGTGTGTGTTACTTGGGAATTGGTGCAATCCTGTGCACTGACACTCAAAGCCCTTTCTCCCAATCCTGCAGCAATGCGAGCCCAAATCACCTGAGGTTTTACCAAACAAAGCAGCAGAGGGAAGCAAGTTGATGGTCCAACAAATGCCCTACCATATAGTGGCGGGAAAGTAGGGTTTTGAAGAGACTAAGGTTATGTATGAGTGATGAATAACAACTAAATTCATCATTTACTGATAATGTTAGGAATGTAATGTAGATGGATGACAGTATTCAGGTTACTGAGAGTTCTGTAGTGGTAATAATAAATGCATGACAAAGATGGCTAGAAGAGTTTAACTGAAGATGAGCCAGTATGGTAGTTGCCCACTGTTGGGTTGTTTTTGTGATAAAGTCATGAAAGTATTTTGCATGTATATTGTGCTTCATTTAGTGTTCAGTAATTTGCACACATTTTTAAAGACACTGAATGAAGCACAATATATATGAAAAATACTTTCATGATGCTATTATATAAAAACTCAACAGTAGGTAAGTACTGTGCCAGCTTATCCTCAATTACACCTAGAATTCTAGCCATTAACAGCAGTATATTTTCTTTGTCAGGCATTTATGATTACTGCCATAGAAATTTCAGTATCCTTAATGTTATCACCCATCACTGCCACATTCCTAATGTTATCAGTATAAGGGGATTTTGTGATGTCTATTATCCACAAATAACATTTTGTTCTTTGCACCTCCTTTGCCTTTATCTCATAAAAGCACTTCCCCTAACTGTTTCATTTGATCAAACCTCAGGTGATTTGTACTCACGTTGCTACTGGTTGTACCAATCCTGTTGCTAGAGCCCTGACATTGGAGAAGTGTAAAAAAGACAAACTGTGTGCTGTTTGATGTTAGAATTGTATTCCATTAATAGGAAAATATTTAGAGAACTGTTCACATTGTACATTAGATCAAAGATAGACTATGCTTCTCAGATTTGGTCAACAAGAAGGTCCAGAGGAGAAAAACGTATATAGTGAAATAATGAAGTCTGAGTATCAGTGAGAATTTAGAGGGCAAAGATTGTCTACCAGAGAAGAGAAAAGGGTAAGAGGTGACTTGATCATAACCTTTAAGTTTTGTAAGATAGAACCACAAGGGTTTGTAGAATGAAAGTTAGCATGAGAGTTGTTAGAAAACATGTATAGACGTACTATGATATCATCAGAGTATAAACTGAATGAAGTAATTGATAAAATTGTGAATGCTACCAATGAGAGTACTGTAGGGGAAGTTTAAGACATAGAGTGCCACACCTGTAGAATTACCACCATGTACTGTAAAAGTAGGTAATTGCATACACACATTTACATGCTTGTACACATGCACACATACACTCCTAAATTCACAAAAACGTAATAGTTGGTTCACTGTGAAAATACAAGAACCAAAATCAATAAATAGATGATTGTAGGTATGAAATTTTATTTTATGTAGGCATTGGGTTATCAGTCTCAAGTAAATTTTCAAATGTTTGTGTTCTGAAAGAAGTTCTGTCTCATAATAATATATACTCTTCATTATTAACTGAATACAGGCATCAAGTGGAATAATAAGGAATTACAGCAAGATCTTTGAGGAAACCCAAGTTTACGCTCCTGTGCAAAAATGCATGTTGCTCTCATTACTGGTGTAACTGGTCAGGTATGCCTAACTGGAATTTGATATTTTAGTGCTTCAGTATTTCTTAATATATTACCATCTTTTCCTCCATGATATACATCTTTACATGGTAATAGCAAATTTAATGATGGTCATTTAATCTGATGTCTGCGCATACCTGCACACGCAACCTGATGTCATCTTTTACTGCTGACCTAGTATACCATGCTAATGGTCATGATGTAATATTATCTTGGACTTTGTAACTAATGATTTTGTCTTGATGCAACCTGTTTGCTGTTCACATCCTTCTTTCCCTTTCTGTTGTATGTGAACTGCCAGATAAGTTTTGTTTGCATAGATGCTGTATGAAGGTCATAATGTTGAAAATGATTTTACCTACGATTTCTTTTATTTTAGGTTTTACATCTTGATTCTTTATTAATGTCATAAAAGCAAAATTTTAATTTGTTGCTCAAAAAAATTCAGAAGTGGGCATAAACTTTCCAGGATGGGTCATACCTTGCTGAGCTGCTCCTGAGTAAGGGATACCAAGTGCATGGTATTATTCGAAGGTCATCATCCTTCAACACTGGTCGAATTCGTCATCTGTACGAAGATGAGAAGGTAAGAAAAGGTGTAAGCAACATAGCTTATATATGTGTACTAACATTGTGGAAAGTACCATTTTGCTTGATCGGTATTTTTCTCTCGAGATATTCAGTTTCAGTGCTGACTTGAGGGTAATTGCAGAATATTCTAAATTTCTGTAATATGCACTTAAAGGAAAAATCTCTCCCCCCCAAAAAAAGAAATCCATAAAAATTCAGAATAATTAGGTACTCATGTGTACAGAGATTGTCTTTAGAATCTTGATAATATAAAACATATCTTCAGTTTTTTCACTTTTAAGTGATTGCCCTTTTCTGTCTTATTTCTTCTGCTCCTATTTTTAAAAGTGATAACACGAGGGGAGGATTTTCAGCAGCTTCAGCCCCTCTTAGTAGCCATGTACAACATGCAGGAGATATATGGATACTATAGTATTCTTTTTTCCATATCTATAGAGATAACATTTTAAGGTAACATGCTCCAAAATTCATGTTTTTACCAGATCCACAAGAATGGACGGATGACTCTCCATTATGGTGACCTGACAGACTCCACCTGCCTTGTTAAAATCATTTCACGAGTGCAGCCAGATGAGATATACAATCTTGGTGCTCAGAGTCATGTAAAGGTATGAAGAATTTTTTCAAATTAGGTGCAGACAAGGTGGTTAAACCATAGTTGAAAAAGAATTTAGCACTCATACTTTCCCTTTGCAAAACTTTAAAAGATTTTTGTGGAATTATTAATTCATTTCTATTATGATACTAAAATTAATCCATTATTAATCCTAAATGAATCTGAGTCTCAAGAAGATGAGTAGGCTGTATCTAGATGATTTATATTAGTGTTTTGTATGTACTTTGACTTTCCACTGTGATATTCCTAGCTTTAATTGTCTTTCTTGGAAGAAAATTTTCCCTATCTGATTTCAGTCTCACATTCATACTCCCACTGACAATCAAATTCATCTGAATCCATTGCATATAGCTGAGCACTCATGCACAATATTTCAGCCTTTCGCATATTGCCATATTTTCTTGTACATTTAAGATCACCAGCCAGTCTATCCTTCTTAGTCCTATAACTCTTCATCTGTCATACTCATTGCAGTAGTGCTACATTATCACTGTGGTCTGAACCTGTATTACAGATTCTTCCCTATTCTACAATGAAGTGCCTTCTAACTGTAGAGAGCTTTCCAAATGTCTTTAACACACCTGCCTATATTTTGCCAGATCAGTTTAAACATGATGGCATATGGTGATTGAAAAGTGGTTTTTATTGGTGGTTGGTGGTGCTTTTCATTTCAATTGGAACATTGCAAAATTATAGATTGTATAGATTATATATCTGTAGCTCTTTGTATTCCAATGTCGTTTCATTCATTATGAGGAGAGAGAATGTTGGCATCACATATAAACTGCTTGATATCTCAGTATGACCAAAGTGAATCTTTAGATTGGCAGTTTGCCTTCTCAGTACATGGGCAAACAAAGTCTTAATTATCACTTTAAAAAACTAGTACTTCAAACTGTTTTTTGTATGTCACAATGAAAATGCATGCTTGTTATATCTTTATTAGTGTCAAAGCAGCTGTCACATTTCAACAGTAGTCTCTTGGATATATATTTAATTAAGATTTTATTTGTAAGTTAAGCAGTGGATTGTTTGCTCAGGAGTTGAGGAATTACAAAAATTATTTCATGTGTTTCCTTAAGATGTTGAGAATGTAAATTAGATCTAAAATATTATGGCTTATTGAACATGATACTTGTATGCTTGATAATGAGAAAGTGGTCATGATGTCAGTGATTTTTACTTATGAACATATTCTTTTATGGTTTAGGGGCAGTTAAGTAGGAAAAAAATAACTTTGAAATGTTCCCTTTTCTACTTGGGCTTATTTCTAATCATGGCATCCAGTGATTGTTTTGAGTGCTCAGGTTTGTTTGGTTTTTAGCTTTTCAGGTTTGCAGGTGAGGTGTTTGAGTAGAGCAGAGGAATTGCTTGCAGAGGCTACTAAATGATACTTTTTCTTATAATCTAGTGTCAGTTAATATTCTAAGGGCATTTGATTAATTTGTTGTATTTGTGTTGATGTTTGTGGTGTAGGGAGTGAATGTTATCTGTATGCCATATGTGATGCTCAGAATAGTGTGTGAAGTTGGAGTGATTAGCTATTCAAGGTGATGGGAGCAGCAGGTTGGATTCCTGTTTGTCCAGGGGGTTTAAATGGTGACTGATGATTTCTGTGGGGATGCAGATATTCTCTTCTGTGTGTTTTTATTCCGATTGTGTAATATAGTGTTGCATGTTTGTTGTTGTTTCTGCTGTGTTAGGTATGTTGTAAGTGGAAAGTCACCTTTTGATAAAACTTTATAATTGTCAGTTGATGGAAAAGAGTAAATTATCTCTCAAAGAACATTTAGTCTCAATGGAATCCATACTTTTCCAACAACTGAGTGTAGTGTATCCTTGAAGTTGTAGCCCCTGAACATTTTCATGAAAGGGGTCTTGGGATAATATGATAAAAATATTTTATATTTTATTTATTTTGCTTTGTTGCTGTCTCCCACGTTAGCGAGGTAGCACAAGGAAACAGACGAAAGAATGGCCTAACCCACCCACATACACATGTATATACATACACGTCTACACACGCAAATATACATACCTGTACATCTCAATGTACACATATATATACACACACAGACATACATATATACACATGTACATAATTCATACTTTCTGCCTTTATTCATTCCCATCGCCACCTCGCCACACATGGAATAACAACCCCCTCCCCCTCATGTGTGCGAGGTAGCGCTAGGAAAAGACAACAAAGGCCCCATTCGTTCACACTCAGTCTCTAGCTGTCATGTAATAATACACCGAAACCACAGCTCCCTTTCCACATCCAGGCCCCACAGAACTTTCCATGGTTTACCCCAGACGCTTCACATGCCCTGGTTCAATCCATTGACAGCACGCCGACCCCGGTATACCACATCGTTCCAGTTCACTCTGTTCCTTGCACGCCTTTCACCCTCCTGCATGTTCAGGCCCCGATCACTCAAAATCTTTTTCACTCCATCTTTCCACCTCCAATTTGGTCTCCCACTTCTCCTCGTTCCCTCCACTTCTGACACATATATCCTCTTGGTCAATCTTTCCTCACTCATTCTCTCCATGTGACCAAACCATTTCAAAACACCCTCTTCTGCTCTCTCAACCACACTCTTTTTATTTCCACACATCTCTCTTACCCTTACATTACTAAATCAAACCACCTCACACCACATATTGTCCTCAAACATCTCATTTCCAGCACGTCCACCCTCCTACGCACAACTCTATCCATAGCCCACGCCTCGCAGCCATACAACATTGTTGGAACCACTATTCCTTCAAACATACCCATTTTTGCTCTCCGAGATAATGTTCTCGACTTTCAAACATTCTTCAAGGCTCCCAGAATTTTCACCCCCTCCCCCACCCTATGATTCACTTCCGCTTCCATGGTTCCATCCGCTGCCAGATCCACTCCCAGATATCTAAAACACTTTACTTCCTCCAGTTTTTCTCCATTCAAACTTACCTCCCTATTGACTTGACCCTCAACCCTACTGTACCTAATAACCTTGCTCTTATTCACATTTACTCTTAACTTTCTTCTTTCACACACTTTACCAAACTCAGTCACCAGCTTCCGCAGTTTTTCACATGAATCAGCCACCAGCGCTGTATCATCAGCGAACAACAACTGACTCACTTCCCAAGCTCTCTCATCCACAATAGACTGCATACTTGCCCCTCTTTCCAAAACTCTTGCATTCACCTCCCTAACAACCCCATCCATAAACAAATTAAGCAACCATGGAGACACCACACACCCCTGCCGCAAACCCACATTCACTGAGAACCAATCACTTTCCTCTCTTCCTACACGTACACATGCCTTACATCCACGATTAAAACTTTTCACTGCTTCTGACAACTTGCCTCCCACACCATATATTCTTAATACCTTCCACAGAGCATCTCTATCAACTCTATCATATGCCTTCTCCAGATCCATAAATGCTACATACAAATCCATTTGCTTTTCTAAGTATTTCTCACATACATTCTTCAAAGCAAACACCTGATCCACACATCCTCTACCACTTCTGAAACCACACTGCTCTTCCCAATCTGATGCTCTGTACATGCCTTCACCCTCTCAATCAATACCCTCCCATATAATTTACCAGGAATACTCAACAAACTTATACCTCTGTAATTTGAGCACTCACTCTTATCCCCTTTGCCTTTGTACAATGGCACTATGCAAGCATTCCGCCAATCCTCAGACCATGAATCATACATACATTAAATAACCTTACCAACCACTCAACAATACAGTCACCCCCTTTTTTAATAAATTCCACTGCAATACCATCCAAACCTGCTGCCTTGCTGGCTTTCATCTTCCGCAACGCTTTTACTACCTCTTCTCTGTTTACCAAATAATTTTCCTTAACCCTCTCACTTTGCACACCACCTTGACCAAAACACCCTATATCTGCCACTCTATCATCAAACACATTCAACAAACCTTCAAAATACTCACTCCATCTCCTTCTCACATCACCACTACTTGTTATCACCTCCCCATTAGCCCCCTTCACTGAAGTTCCCATTTGCTCCCTTGTCTTACGCACTTTATTTACCTCCTTCCAAAACATCTTTTTATTCGCCCTAAAATTTGATGATACTCTCTCACCCCAATTCTCAGTTGCCCTCTTTTTCACCTCTTGCACCTTTCTCTTGACCCTGCCTCTTTCTTTTATACATCTCCCACTCATTTGCATTTTTTCCCTGCAAAAATCGTCCAAATGCCTCTCTCTTCTCTTTCACTAATAATCTTACATCGTTATCCCACCACGCACTACCCTTTGTAATCAACCCATGTACTCTATATACACATACATTGGCTCTTTGCTTGCAACACTACCAGTAATTTTAGGTCCAGAGAATGTAAGTTTCATAAAGCATATTGTTTTGTTTTAATTATATACTGACAGGATTCCTTTTATGGGGCTCCTGCAGTTTCGAGGCTACACTACATTCAGTAGCAGAAAATTATGGGCTCTTTTGGAGTGAGAAGTTCTTCGATGAGATGTAATCGTTTTTGTCCACTGACAATGGTACAAACTTCCTAAAGGTGACTGACTACTCACTGCAATGTAACCACAAGCAAGTGGAGTCCAGCAACACCATATAGTGTATATGATAGGATGTTTAATGTAGCATTATGTAAAATGGTAATGCATTAGTCCTTGGAAGGGTTAGGATAATTTGACTATCAAATTGCTGGTGTTTTTGACTTAGTTTAGGTCTAAAGAAAATGCTATATCATGGTGGAGTGCTTTCCCTAAAGTCTAAAATTAATTATCAATAAATATTTCAGGCTGTTAATGTTTGAACAGTGTCTTGCACCCCTTTTTTTTAAGTTGAACATATATTGTTAGAGTAAGAATGTGGTGTGAAAGTTGAGGGAAACATTTGAATGCCCTGTTTTCTTCTATGGATGAAATCTTTAAATGCAGAAAGAAGTAGTTTTCTAAGGATGTTCAGTTGACAGATTTAACAACTGTAAACTTAGAGTATCCTGCCAACCCTTTCCTATATACTTTTCATACATAGGTTGACAGTAGTATGCACCATCTCATAATGTAATTATTTCAGAAAGACTTCTATTACAATTTTGCCCACAACTTGACTGTGCATCTGTTTCATCTGTCTTTGTATACAGTAAGTTGTTTCATACATTTTAGGCAGGCATACCCATGCCAGATGTATGCCAAACAACTTTGATGTTGGAATTTTGAAAGTATTTTAACATTGCAGGTATCATTTGATTTGGCTGAATATACAGGAAATGTGGATGCTATGGGGACACTGCGCTTACTGGATGCCATTAGAACATGTGGCTTAGATAAGAAAGTAAAATTCTATCAGGCATCAACATCTGAACTATATGGGAAAGTTCAGGAAATTCCACAGAAGGAAACCACTCCATTTTACCCAAGATCACCATATGGTGAGTTTTTTAAGTAGCTTTTCAAAGCATCATAGGTAAGTAAAACATGCTTTCATTATTCCTCAGGGAATGAAATAGTAAACACTATAAACTGTGTGAATATATAAGGAGGGTATGTTCTGATTCTTTTAACTGCTTAGGGTTACACCTTGCCTCTATAAAACTGGGATACATGTATAATAGTGGTGCTATGGAAAGTTGCCAGAGTACTGTAGTCTCATACTAGTAAGAAATTATATATCTATGTATCATACTTAATCGCTGTTTCCTGCATCAGCGAGGTAGTGCCAGGAAACAGATGAAGAATGGACCATCCACTCATATACTCACACACATACACACACACACTCACACACACATATATTATATCTATTTATTATACTTTGTCGCTGTCTCCCGCGTTAGCGAGATAGCGCAAGGAAACAGATGAAAGAATGGCCCAACCCATCCACATACACCTGTGTATACATACATATCCTCACACACACATATACATACCTGTACTTTTTAACCTACACAGACATACACATATACACATGTACATAATTCATACTTGCTGCCTTTATTCATTCCCGCTGCCACCCCGCCACACATGAAATAGCATTCCCCCTCCCCCCATGAGGTAGCGTTTGGAAAGGACAAAAGGCCACATTTGTTCACACTCATTCTCTAGCTGTTATGTATAATGCACTGAAACCACATCTCCCTTTCCACATCCAGGCCCCACAAAACTTTCCATGGTTTGGCCCAGACGCTTCACGTGCCCTAGTTCAATCCATTGACAGCACGACGACCCCGGTATACCACATTGTTCCAATTCACTCTATTCCTTGTGCGCCTTTCACCCTCCTGTATGTTCATGCCCCGATCGCTCAAAATCTTTTTCACTCCATCCTTCCACCTCCAATTTGGTCTCCCACTTCTCCTTGTTCCCTTCATCTCTGACACATATATCCTCTTTGTCAATCTTTCCTCACTCATTCTCTCCATGTGAACAAACCATTTCAATACACCCTCTTCTGCACTCTCAACCACACTCTTTTTATTACCACACATTTCTCTCACCGTTTCATAACTTAATCAAACCACCTCACACCACATATTGTCCTCAAACATCTCATTTCCAACACATCCACCCTCCTCCGCACAACCCTATCTATAGCCCATGCCTCATAACCGTATAACATTGTTGGAACCACTATTCCTTCAGACAAACCCATTTTTGCTGTCCGAGACTCTCGCCTTCCACACATTCTTCAACGCTCTCAGAACCTTCACTTCCTCCCCCACCCTATGACACTTCTGCTTCCATGGTTCCATCTGCTGCTAAGTCCACTCACAGATATCTAAAACACTTCACTTCCTCCAGTTTTTATCCATTCAAACTTACCTCCCAATGAACTTCTCACTCAACCCTACGGAACCTAATAACTTTGCTCTTATTCACATTTACTCTCTACATTCTTCTTTCACAAACTTTACCAAACTCTTTCACATATACATACTGAGTGCAGAATGGAAAAAGGTGAGAACAAAGGATGTAAGGGGAGTGGGGGAGGAATGGGATGTATTTAGGGAAGCAGTGATGGCTTGCGCAAAAGATGCTTGTGGCATGAGAAATGTGGGAGGTGGGCAAATTAGAAAGGGTAGTGAGTGGTGGGATGAAGAAGTAAGATTATTAGTGAAAGAGAAGAGAGAGGCATTTGGACGATCTTTGCAGGGAAATAGTGCAAAGGACTGGGAGATGTATAAAACAAAGAGGTATGAGGTCAAGAGAAAGATGCAAGAGGTGAAAAAGAGGGCAAATGAGAGTTCAGTTGAGAGAGTATCATTAAATTTTAGGGAGAAAAAAAAAAGATGTTTTGGAAGGAGGTAAATAAAGTGCGTAAGACAAGAGAACAAATGGCAACATCGGTGAAGGAGGCTAATGGGGAGGTAATAACAAGTAGTGGTGAAGTGAGAAGGAGAAGGAGTGAATATTTTGAAGGTTTGTTGAATGTATTAGATGATGGAGTGGCAGATATAGGGTGTTTTCGTCGAGGTGGTGTGTGAAGTGAGAGGGTCAGGGAGAATGGTTTGGTAATCAGAGAAGAGGTAGTGAAAGCTTTGTGGAAGATGAAAGCTGGCAAGGCGGCGAGTATGGATGGTATTGTAGTGGAATTTATTCAAAAAGGGGGTGACTGTGTTGTTGACTGGTTGGTGGGGATATTCAGTGTATATATGGCTCATGGTGAAGTACCTGAGGATTGGCTGAATGCATGCATAGTGCCAGTGTACAAAGGCAAAGGGGGTAAAGGTTAGTGTTCAAATTACATTGGTATAAGTTTGTTGAGTAGTCGTGGGAAATTATATGGGAGGGTATTGATTGAGAGGGTCAAGGCATGTACAGAGCATCAGATTGGGGAAGAGCAGTGTGATTTCAGAAGTGGTAAAGAATAAGTGGATCAGGTGTTTGCTTTGAAGAATGTATGTGAGAAATACTTAGAAAAACAAATGGTTTTGTATGTAGCATTTATGGATCTGGAGAAGGCATATAATAGAGTTGCTCTGTGGAAGGTATTAAGAGTATATGGTGTGGGAGGCAAGTTGCTAGAAGCAGTGAGAAGTTTTTATCAAGGATGTAAGGCATGTGTACGAGTAGGAAGAGAAGAAAGTGATTGGTTCCCATGTGAATGTCAGTTTGCGGCAGGGTTGAGTGATGTCAATATGGTTGTTTAATTTGTTTATGGATGAGGTTGTTAGGGAGGTGAATGCAAGAGTTTTGGAGAAAGGGGCAAGTATGCAGTCTGTTGTGGATGAGAGGGCATAGGAAGTGAGTCAGTTGTTGTTCACTGGTTGCTGATTCAGGTGAAAAACTGTAGAAGCCTGTTGACTGAGTTTGGTAGTGTTTGAAAGAAGAAAGCTGAGAGTAAATGTGAATAAGAGCAAGGTTATTAGGTATAGTAGGGTTGACGGACAAGTCAATTGGGAGATAAGTTTGAATGGAGAAAAACTGGAGGAAGTGAAGTGTTTTAGATATCTGGGAGTGAATTTAACAGCAGATGGAAGCATGGAAGCGGAAGTGAGTCACAGGGTGGGGGAGTGGGCAAAGGTTCTGGGAGCATTGACGAATGTGTAGAAGGCGAGAACATTATCTTGGAAAGAAAAAATGGGTATGTTTGAAGGAATAGTGGTTCTAACAATGTCATATGGTTGCGAGGCATTGGTTATAGATAGAGTTGTGCGGAGAGGGTAGATGTGTTGGAAATGAGATGTTTGATGACAATATGTGGTGTGAGGTGGTTTGATCGAGTAGGTAATGAAAGGGTAAGAGAGATGTGTGGTAATAAAAAGTGTCATTGAGAGAGCACAGGAGGGTGTATTGAACTGGTTTGGTCAAATGGAGAGAATGAATGAGGAAAGATTGACCAAGAGGATATATGTGTCGGAGGTGGAGGGAAGGGGGAGAAGTGGGAGACCAAATTGGAGGTAGAAGGATGGAGTGAAAAATATTTTGAGCGATCGGGGTCTGAACATGCAGGAGGATGAAAGGCATGCAAGGAATAGAGTGAATTGGAATGATGTAGTATACCGGGGTCGACGTGCTGTCAATGGAATAAACCAGGGCATGTGAAGCATCTGGGGTAAACCATGGAAAGTTTTGTGGGGCCTGGATGTGGAAAGGGAGCTGTGGTATCGGTGCATTATTACATGACAGCTAGAGACTGAGTGTGGACGAATGTTGCCTTTGTTGTCCTTTCCCAGCGCTACCTTGTGCGCACATGGGGGGATTGGGGGTGTCAATTCATGTGTGGCAGGATGGTGGTGGGAATGGTTGAAGGCAGTATGTATGAATATGTGCATGTGTAGCATGTATGAATATGTGCATGTGTGTACATGTATATGTCTGTTTATGTATATGTATGTATACGTTGAACTGTACAGGTATGTGTATGTGTGTGTGTGTGGGCATTTATGTATATACATGTGTGTTTGGGTGGGTTGGGCCATTCTTTCGTCTGTTTCCTTGCACTACCTTCCTAACATGGGAGACAGCGACAGAGTATAAACAAAAAATAATCATCATATACATACTTATACATACACATACACAGACTTATACATATATACTTATTATTTATCTATTATACTTTGTCGCTGTCTCCCGTGTCAGCGAGGTAGTGCAAGGAAACAGATGAAAGAATGGCCCAATCCACCCACATACACATGTATATACATACATGTCCACACACGCACATATTCATACCTATAAATCTCAACGTATACATATATATACACACAGACATATACATATATACACATGTACATAATTCATACTGTCTGCCCTTGTTCATTCCCTTCGCCACCGTGCCACACATAAAATAACAACCCCCTCCCCCCGCATGTGCACAAGGTAGCGCTAGGAAAAGACAACAAAGGCCACATTCATTGACAGCACGTTGACCCCAGTATACCACATCGTTCCAATTCACTATTCCTTGCACGCCTTTCACCCTCCTGCATGTTCAGGCCCCGATCACTTAAAATCTTTTTCACTGTATCTTTCCACCTCCAATTTGATCTCCCACTTATCCTCGTCCCCTCCACCTCTGACACATATATCCTCTTTGTCAATCTTTCCTCACTCATTCTCTCCATGTGACCAAACCATTTCAAAACACCATCTCATTTCCAGCACATCTACCCTCCTCCGCACCACTCTATCTATAGCCCACACCTTGCAACCAAATAACATTGTTGGAACCACTGTTCCTTCAAACATACCCATTTTTGCCTTCCAATATAACGTTCTCGACTTCCACACATTTTTCAATGCTCCAGAACTTTCGCCCCCTCCTCCACCGTATGATTCACTTCCGCTTCCATGGCTCCATCCCCTGTCAAATCCACTCCCAGATATCTAAAACACTTCACGTCTTCCAGTTTGTTCTTCATTCAAACTTACCTCCCAATTGACTTGACCCTCAACCCTACTGTACCTAATAGACTTCCTCTTATTCACCTTTACTCTCAGCTTTCTTCTTTCACACACTTTACCAAACTCAGTCACCAGCTTCTGCAGTTTCTCACCCGAATCAGCCACCAGCGCTGTATCATAAGCGAACAACAGCTGACTCACTTCCCAAGCTCATTCATCCACAACAGACTGCATACTTACACCTCTTTCCAAAACTCTTGCATTCACCTCCCCAACAAACCCATCCATAAACAAATTAACCAACCATGGAGATATCACACACCCCTGCTGCAAACCAACATTCACTGAGAACCAATCAGTTTCCTCTCTTCCTACACGTACACATGCCTTACATCCTCGATAAAAACTTTTCACTGCTTCTAACTTAAACTTACCTCCAACACCATATATTCTTAATACCTTCCACAGAGCATCTCTACTAACTCCATCATATGCCTTCTCCAGATCCATATATGGTACGTACAAATCCATTTGCTTTTCTAAGTATGTTTCACATATATTTTTCAAAGCAAACACCTGATCCACACATCCTCTACCACTAATGAAACCACACTGCTCTTCCCCAGTCTGATGCTCTGTACATGCCTTCACCCTCTAAATCAATACCCTTCCATATAATTTCCCAGGAATACTCAACAAACTTACACCTCTGTAATTTGAGCACTCACTCTTATCCCCTTTGTCTTTGTACAATGGCACTATGCAAGCATTCAGTCAGTCATCAGGCACCTCACCATAAGTCATACATACATTGAATAACCTTACCAATCAGTCAACAATACAGTCACTCCCATTTTTCATAAATTCCACTGCAATACCACCCAAAGCTACTGCCTTGCCGGATTTCATCTTCCGTAATGCTTTTACTACCTCTTCTCTGTTTACCAAATCATTCTCCCTAACCCTTTCACTTTGCACACCACCTCGACAAAAACAACCTATATCTGCCACTATCATCAAACACATTCAACAAACCTTCAAAATACTCACTCCATCTCCTACTCACATCACCGCTACTTGTTATCTCCTCCCCATTAGCCCCCTTCACTGATGTTCCCATTTGTTCCCTTGTCTTTGCACTTTATTTACCTCCTTCCAAAACATCTTTTCATTCTCCCTAGAATTTGATGATACTCTCTCACCCCAACTCTCATTTGCCCTCTTTTTCGCCTTTTGCACCTTTCTCGACCTCCTGACTCTTTCTTTTATAATCTCCCAGTCAGTTGCATTATTTCCCTGCAAAAATCATCCAGATGCCTCTCTCTTCTCTTTCACTAATAATCTTACTTCTTCATCCCATCACTTTCTAATCTGCCCACCTCCCATGCTTCTTATGCCACAAGCATCTTTTGCACAAGCCATCACTGCTTCCCTAAATACATCCCATTCCTCCCCCACTCCTCTTACGTCCTTTGTTCTCACCTTTTTCCATTCTGTACTCAGTCTCTCCTGGTACCTCCTCACACAAGTCTCCTTACCAAGCTCACTTACTCTCACCACTCTCTTCACCCCAACATTCTCTCTTCTTTTCTGAAAACCTCTACAAATCTTCACCTTCTCCTCCACAAGATAATGATCAGATATCCCTCCAGTTGCACTTCTCAGCACATTAACATCCAAAAGTCTCTCTCGCGCACCTATCAATTAACACGTAATCCAATAATGCTCTCTGGCTGTCTCTCATACTTACATATGTATACTTATGTATATCTCTCTTTTTAAATCAGGGATTCCCTGTCACCAGTCCTTTTTCAGCACATAAATTTACAAGCTCCTCACCATTTCCATTTACAATACTGAACACCCCATGTACACCAGTTATTCCCTCAACTGCCACATTACTCACCTTTGCATTCAAATCACTCATCACTATAACCCGGTCTCGTGCATCAAAACTACTAACACACTCACTCAGCTGCTCCCAAAACACTTGCCTCTCATGGTCTTTCTTCTCATGCCCAGGTGCATATGCACCAATAATCCCCCATCTCTCTCCATCCACTTTCAGTTTTACCCATATCAGTCTAGGGTTTACTTTCTTACACTCTCACATACTCTTATCACTCCTGTTTCATGAGTAGTGCTACTCCTTCCCTTGCTCTTGTCCTTTCACTAACCCCCGACTTTACTCCTAAGACATTCCAAACCACTCTTCCCACTTACCCTTGAGCTTTGTTTCACTCAGAGCCAAAACATTCAGGTTCCTTTCCTCAAACATATAACCTATCTCTCCTTTTATCTCTCATCTTGGTTACATCCACATACATTTTGACACCCCAGTCTGAGCCTTCGAGGAGGATGAGCACTCCCTGCGTGACTCCTTCTGTTTCCCCATTTAGAAAGTTAAAATACAAGGAGGGGAGGGTTGCTAGCCCCCTGCTCCCGACCCCTTTACTCACCTTCTATGACACATGAGGAATGCGTGGGAAGTATTCTTTCTCCCCTATCCCCAGGGATATATACATTTATTTATTTGTTTATTATACTTTGTCGCTGTCTCCCACGTTAGCGAGGTAGTGCAAAGAAACAGACAAAAGTATGGCCCAACCCACCCACATACACATGTATATACATACACGTCCACACACGCACATATACATACCTATACATCTCAACGTATACATATATATACACACACAGACATATACATATATACACATGTACATAATTCATACTGTCTACCCTTATTCATTTCCGTTGCCACCCCACCACACATGAAATGACAACCTCCTCCCCCCGCATGTGCACGAGGTAGCGCTAGGAAAAGACAACAAAGGCCACACTCGTTCACACTCAGTCTCTAGCTGTCATGTATAATGCACCGAAACCACAGCTCCCTTTCCACATCCAACCCCACAAAACTTTCCATGGTTTACCCCAGACGCTTCACATGCCCTGGTTCAATCCATTGACAGCATGTTCACCCCGGTATACCACATCGTTCCAATTCATTCTATTCCTTGCACACCTTTCACCCTCCTGCATGTTCAGGCCCCAATCACTCAAAATCTTTGTCACTCCATCTTTCCACCTCCAATTTGGTCTCCCACTTCTCATTCCCTCCACCTCTGACACATATATATCCTCTTTTTCAATCTTTCCTCACTCATTCTCTCCATGTGACCAAACCATTTCAAAATACCCTCTTCTGCTCTCTCAACCACACTCTTTTTATTACCACACATCTCTCTTACCCTTTCATTACTTACTCGATCAAACCACCTCACACCACATATTGTCCTCAAACATCTCATTTCCAGCACATCCACCCTCCTCTGCACAACTCTATCTATAGGCCACACCTTGCAACCATTCAACATTGTTGGAGCCACTATTCCTTCAAACATACCCATTTTTGCTTTCCGAGATAACATTCTCGACTTACACACATTCTTCAACACTCCCAGAACTCTCACCCCCTCCCCTAACCTATGATTCACTTCCGCTTCCATGGTTCCATCCGCTGCCAAATCCACTCCCTGATATCTAAAACACTTCATTTCCTCCAGTTTTTCTCCATTCAAACTTACCTGCCAATTGATTTGTCCCTCAACCCTACTGTACCTAATATTCTTGCTCTTATTCACATTTACTCTCAGCTTTCTTCTTTCACACACTTTACCAAACTCAGTCACCAGCTTCTGCAGCTTTTCACCCGAATCAGCCACCAGTGCTGTATCATCAGCAAACAACAACTGACTCACTTCCCAAGCTCTCTCATCCACAATAGACTGCATAGTTGCCCCTCTTTCCAAAACTCTTGCATTCACCTCCCTAACAACCCCATCCATAAACAAATAGAACAACCATGGAGATGTCATGCAACCCTGCCGCAAACCAATATTCACTGAGGACTAATCACTTTCCTTTCTTCCTACTCGTACACATGCCTTACATCCTCGATAAAAACTTTTCACTGCTTCTAACAACTTGCCTCCCACACCATATATTCTTAATACCTTCCACAGAGCATCTCTATCAACTCTGTCATATGTCTTCTCCAGATCCATAAATGCTACATACAAATCCATTTGCTTTTCTAAGTATTTGTCACATACTTTCTTCAAAGCAAACACCTGATCCACACATCCTCTACCACTTCTGAAACCACACTGCTCTTCTCCAATCTGATGTTCTTTACATGCCTTCACCCTCTCAGTCAATACCCTCCCATATAATTTCCCAGGAATACTCAACAAACTTATACTTCTGTAATTTGAGCACTCACCTTTATCCCCTTTACCTTTGCACAATGGCACTATGCAAGCATTCTGCCAATCCTCAGGCATCTCACCATGAGCCATTCTATATTCATTTATTTATTATTTTGCTTTGTCGCTGTCTCCCGCGTTAGCGAGGTAGCGCAAGGAAACAGAAGAAAGAATGACCCCAACCCACCCACATACACATGTATATAGATAAACGTCCACACACACAAATATACATACCTATACATCTCAGCGTATACATATATATACATACATAGACATATACATATATACACATGTACATAAAGAGGGCAAATGAGAGTTGGGATGAGAGAGTATCATTAAATTTTAGGGAGAATAAAAAGATGTTTTGGAAGGAGGTAAATAAAGTGTATAAGACAAGGGAACAAATGGGGACTTCAGTGAAGGGGGCAAATGGGGAGGTGATAACAAGTAGTGGTGATGTGAGAAGGGGATGGAGTGAGTATTTTCAAGGTTTGTTGAATGTGTTTAATGATAGAGTGGCAGATATAGGGTGTTTTGGTTGAGGTGGTGTGCAAAGTGAGAGGTTAGGGAAAATGATTTGGTAAACAGGGAAGAGGTAGTAAAAGCTTTGCGGAAGATGAAAGCCGGCAAGGCAGTGGCTTTGGGTGGGATTGCAGTGGAATTTATTAAAAAAAAGGGGGTGACTGTATTGTTGACTGGTTGGTGAGGTTATTTAATGTATGTGAGGTTGTTTAATGTATGTATGATTCATGGTGAGGTGCCTGAGGATTGGCGAAATGCTTGCATAGTGCCATTGTACAAAGGCGAAGGGGACAATGGTGAATGCTCAAATTACAGAGGTATAAGTTTGTTGAGTATTCTTGGGAAATTATATGGGACGGTATTGATTGAGAGGGTGAAGGCATGTACAGAGCATCAGATTGGGGAAGAGCAGTGTGGTTTCAGAAGTGGTAGAGGATGTGTGGATCAGGTGTTTGCTTTGAAGAATGTATGTGAGAAATACTTAGAAAAGCAAATGGATTTGTATGTAGCATTTATGGATCTGGAGAAGGCATATGATAGAGTTGATAGAGATGCTCTGTGGAAGGTATTAAGAATATATGGTGTGGGAGGCAAGTTGTTAGAAGCAGTGAAAAGTTTTTATCGAGGATGTAAGGCATGTGTACGTGTAGGAAGAGAGGAAAGTGATTGGTTCGCAGTGAATGTAGGTTTGCGGCAGGGGTGTGGGATGTCTCTATGGTTGTTTAATTTGTTTATGGATGGGGTTGTTAGGGAGGTCAATACAAGAATTTTGGAAAGAGGGGCAAGTATGCAGTCTGTTGTGGATGAGAGAGCTTGGGAAGTGAATCAGTTGTTGTTCGCTGATGATACAGCGCTGGCGGCTGATTCATGTGAGAAACTGCAGACGCTGGTGACTGATTTTGGAAGAGTGTGTGAAAGAAGAAAGCTGAGAGTAAATGTGAATAAGAGCAAGGTTATTAGGGACAGTAGGGTTGAGGGTCAAGTCAATTGGGAGGTAAGTTTGAATGGAGAAAAACTGGAGGAAGTGAAGTGTTTTAGATATCTGGGAGTGGATTTAACAGCGGATGGAACCATGGAAGCAGAAGTGAATCATAGAGTGGGGGAGGGCACAAAAATTCTGGGAGCCTTGAAGAATATGTGGAAGTCGAGAACATTATCTCGGAAAGCAAAAATGGGTATGTTTGAAGGAATAGTGGTTCCAACAATGTTGTATGGTTGCGAGGCGTGGGCTATGGATAGAGTTGTGCGCAGGAGGGTGGATGTGCTGGATATGAGATGTTTTGAGGACAGTATGTGGTGTGAGGTGGTTTGATCGAGTAAGTAATAATTGGGTAAAAGAGATGTGTGGTAATAAAAAGAGTGTGGTTGAGATAGCAGAAGAGGGTGTTTTGACCAAATTTTTGAAATGGTTTCGTCACATGGAGAGAATGAGTGAGGAAAGATTGACCAAGAGGATATATGTGTCAGAGGTGGAGGGAACGAGTAGAAGTGGGAGACCAAATTGGAGGTGGAAAGATAGAGTGAAAAAGATTTTGAGTGATCGGGGCATGAACATGCAGGAGAGTGAAAGGCGTGCAAGGAATAGAGTGAATTGGAACAATGTGGTATACTGGGGTCAACGTGCTGTCAGTGGATTGAACCAGGGCATGTGAAGCGTCTGGGGTAAGCCATGGAAAGTTCTGTGAGGCCTTTTTCACTCCATCTTTCCTCCTATAATTTGGTCTCCCACTTCTCCTCGTTCCCTCCACCTCTGATACATATATCCTCTTTGTCAATCTTTTCTCACTCATTCTCTCCATGTGACTAAACTATTTCAGAACTCCCTCTTCTGCTCTCTCAACCACACTCTTTTTATTACCACACATCTCTCTTACTCTCTTATTAATTACTTGATCAAACCACCTCACACCACATATTGTCCTGAAACATCTCATTTCTGGCATATCCACCCTCCTCCGCACAACTCTATCTATAGCCCACGCCTCACAACCATACAACATTGTTAGAACCACTATTCCTTCAAATATACCCATTTTTGCTTTCCGAGATAATGTTCTCAACTTCCACACATTCTTCAACACTCCCAGAACTTTCGCCCCCTCCCCCACCCTATGATTCACTTATGCTTCCATGGTTCCATCCGCTGCCAAATCCACTCCCAGATATCTAAAACATTTCACTTCCTCCAGTTTTTCTCCATTCAAACTTACCTCCCAATTGATTTGACCCTCAACCCTACTGTACCTAATAACCTTGCTCTTATTCATATTTACTCTCAGCTTTCTTCTTTCTCACACTTTACCAAACTCAGTCACCAGCTTCTGCAGTTTCTCACATGAATCAGCCACCAGCACTGTATCATCAGCGAATAACAACTGACTCACTACACAAGCTCTCCCATCCACAGCAGACTGCATACTTGCCCCTCTTTCCAAAACTCTTGCATTCACCTCCCTAACAACCCCATCCATAAACAAATTAAACAACCATGGAGACATCACACACCCCTGCTGCAAACCTACATTCACTGAGAACCAATCAGTTTTCTTTCTTCCTACACATACACATGCCTTACATCCTCGATAAAAACTTTTCACTGCTTCTAACAACTTGCCTCCCACACCATATATTCTTAATACCTTCCACAGAGCATCTCTATCAGCTCTATCATATGCCTTCTCCTGATCCATAAATGCTACATACAAATCCATTTGCTTTTCTAAGTATTTCTCACATACATTTTTCAAAGCAAACACCTGATCCACACATCCTCTACCACTTCTGAAACCACACTGCTCTTCCCCAATCTGATGCTCCGTTCATGCCTTCACCCTCTCAATCAATACGCTCCCATATAATTTCCCAGGAATACTCAACAAACTTATTCCTCTGTAATTTGAGCACTCGCTTTTATCCCCTTTGCCTTTGTACAATGGCACTATGCAAGCATTCTGCCAATCCTCAGGCACCTCACCATGAGTCATACATACATTAAATAACCTTACCAACCACTCAACAATACAGTCACCCCCATTTTTAATAAATTCCACTGCAATACCATCCAAACCCGCTGCCTTGCCGGCTTTCATCTTCCACAAAGCTTTTACTACCTCTTCTCCGTTTACCAATTCATTTTCCTTAACCCTCTTACTTTGCACACCACCTCAACCAAAACACCCTATATCTGCCACTATCATCAAACACATTCAACAAACCTTGAAAATACTCACTCCATCTCCTTCTCACATCACCACTACTTGTTACCACCTCCCCATTAGCCCCCTTCACTGAAGTTCCCATGTGTTCCCTTGTCTTATGCACTTTATATACCTCTTTCTAAAACATATTTTTATTCTCCCTAAAATTCAATGATACTCTCTCACCCCAACTCTCATTTGCCCTGTTTTTCACCTCTTGCACCTTTCTCTTGACCTCCTGCCTCTTTTATACATCTCCCAGTCATTTGCATCATTTCCCTGCAAAAATCGTCCAATGCCTCTCTCTTCTCTTTAACTAACAATCTTACTTCTTCTTCCCACCACTCACTACCCTTTCTAATTTGCCTACATCCCACGCTTCTCATGCCACAAGCATCTTTTGCACAAGCCATCACTGCTTCCCTGAATACATTCCATTTCTCCCCCACTTCCCTTACATCCTTTGTTCTCACCTTTTTCCATTCTGTACTCAGTCTCTCCTGGTACTTCCTCACACAAGTTTCCTTCCCAAGCTCACTTACTCTCACCACTCTCTTCACCCCAACATTATCCCTTTTTTTCTGAAAACCTCTACATATCTTCACCTTTGCCTCCACAAGATAATGATCAGACATCCCTCCAGTTGCACCTCTCAGCACATTAACATCCAAAAGTCTCTCTTTCGTGTGCCTATCAATTAACATGTAATCCAATAACGCTCTCTGGCCATCTCCCCTACTTACATGCGTATACTTATGTATATCTCTCTTTTTAAACCAGGTATGCCCAATCACCAGTCCTTTTTCAGCACATAAATCTACAAGCTCTTCACCATTTCCATTTACAACACTGAACACCCCATGTATATCAATTATTCCCTCAACTGCCACATTACTCACCTTTGCATTCAAATCACCCATCACTATGACTCGGTCTCGTGCATCAAAATTACTAACACACTCACTCAGCTGCTCCCAAAACACTTGCCTCTCATGATCTTTCTTCTCATGCCCAGGTGCATGTGCGCCAATAATCACCCATCTCTCTCCGTCCACTTTCAGTTTTACCCATATCAATGTAGAGTTTACTTTCTTACACTCCATCACATACTCCCACCACTCCTGTTTCAGGAGTAATGCTACTCCTTCCCTTGCTCTTGTCCTCTCACTAGCCCCTGACTTTACTCTCAAGACATTCCCAAACCACTCTTCCCCTTTACCCTTGAGCTTCGTTTCACTCAGAGCCAAAATATCCAGGTTCCTTTCCTCAAACATACTACATTTTTTTTTTTTTTTTTTTTTTTTTTATACTTTGTCGCTGTCTCCCGCGTTTGCGAGGTAGCGCAAGGAAACAGACGAAAGAAATGGCCCCCCCCCCATACACATGTACATACACACGTCCACACACGCAAATATACATACCTACACAGCTTTCCATGGTTTACCCCAGACGCTTCACATGCCTTGCTTCAATCCACTGACAGCACGTCAACCCCTGTATACCACATGACTCCAATTCACTCTATTTCTTGCCCTCCTTTCACCCTCCTGCATGTTCAGGCCCCGATCACACAAAATCTTTTTCACTCCATCTTTCCACCTCCAATTTGGTCTCCCTTTTCTCCTCGTTCCCTCCACCTCCGACACATATATCCTCTTGGTCAATCTCTCCTCACTCATTCTCTCCATGTGCCCAAACCATTTCAAAACACCCTCTTCTGCTCTCTCAACCACGCTCTTTTTATTTCCACACATCTCTCTTACCCTTACGTTACTTACTCGATCAAACCACCTCACACCACACATTGTCCTCAAACATCTCATTTCCAGCACATCCATCCTCCTGCGCACATCTCTATCCATAGCCCATGCCTCGCAACCATACAACATTGTTGGAACCACTATTCCCTCAAACATACCCATTTTTGCTTTCCGAGATAATGTTCTCGACTTCCACACATTTTTCAAGGCTCCCAAAATTTTCGCCCCCTCCCCCACCCTATGATCCACTTCCGCTTCCATGGTTCCATCCGCTGACAGATCCACTCCCAGATATCTAAAACACTTCACTTCCTCCAGTTTTTCTCCATTCAAACTCACCTCCCAATTGACTTGACCCTCACCCCTACTGTACCTAATAACCTTGCTCTTATTCACATTTACTCTCAACTTTCTTCTTCCACACACTTTACCAAACTCAGTCACCAGCTTCTGCAGTTTCTCACATGAATCAGCCACCAGCGCTGTATCATCAGCGAACAACAACTGACTCACTTCCCAAGCTCTCTCATCCCCAACAGACTTCATACTTGCCCCTCTTTCCAGGACTCTTGCATTTACCTCCCTTACAACCCCATCCATAAACAAATTAAACAACCATGGAGACATCACACACCCCTGGCGCAAACCTACATTCACTGAGAGCCAATCACTTTCCTCTCTTCCTACACGTACACATGCCTTACATCCTCGATAAAAACTTTTCACTGCTTCTAACAACTTGCCTCCCACACCATATATTCTTAATACCTTCCACAGAGCATCTCTATCAACTCTATCATATGCCTTCTCCAGATCCATAAATGCTACATACAAATCCATTTGCTTTTCTAAGTATTTCTCACATACATTCTTCAAAGCAAACACCTGATCCACACATCCTCTACCACTTCTGAAACCGCACTGCTCTTCCCCAATCTGATGCTCTGTACATGCCTTCACCCTCTCAATCAATACCCTCCCATATAATTTACCAGGAATACTCAACAAACTTATACCTCTGTAATTTGAGCACTCACTTCATATCTCTCCTTTTTTCTCATCTTGGGTACATCCACACACATTTAGACACCCCAGTCTGAGCCTTCGAGGAGGATGAGCACTCCCTGCGTGACTCCTTCTGTTTCCTCGTTTAGAAAGTTAAAATACAAGGAGAGGAGGGTTTGTAGCCCCCACTCCCATCCCCTTTAGTCGCCTTCTACGACACATGAGGAATGCGTGGGAAGTATTCTTTTTCCCCTGTCCATTATTACTCATCTCAACATGACAGAGTTAGATTCTCATCATTTTAATATATGTTCCTAAGGGCATTACCTATTTGCAGTTCAAAGTTTATTAATGAAGAGTTTGAGAAGATATATTCTATTGAATCTCAGTTAAAGTTCTCTAGATCTTTCAATGATAAATCACTTAATTTAGCAAAGAAATCATTTTATAGAGTTGAGCCCAAACCTCCCATTGACACCAAGAATCTTTTAGTTCTCCCTTTTTATAATCTTTCGTCTGTTTCCTTGCGCTACCTCGCAAACGCGGGAGACAGCGACAAAGTATAATAAAAAAATAAATATTTTTATAATAATTTTACTTTACATCCCATGTTGCTTAATTCCTTTAATGTGACTGTTGCCTTCAGCAACAATAATACTATAAAGAATATCTTAATCAGGAACTCACCAGAAAATTCTGGATGCATCTATAAAGTGCCATGTTGAAATTGTGATAAGTTTTATGTTGGGCAAACTGGTAAGGATCTTTCTGTTAGACTTTAGCAACATGAATATAGTATAAGAACAGGACAAGAATCAAATGCCTTGTTTAATCACGTTCAAAATATGATCATTGTATTGACTGGAGTAATGCCATCTCAGTTATTAACTGCAACTCCAGTACCATGAGAAATATCACTGAATCTTCTATTATTGAATGCACAAAGAATTATAACCTTACTATTAGTGAAGGTCTATACAAATTGGATAAATTTATTGTTAAGATTTGTAAACAATTCACCTTCTTCATCACATAATAAGTTTATGAATCACTCGTCTGTCTTGGACAATCACATGTTTACCAAATGGTGTCCTAGCTACGTCTCTTCGTTGTATATCAACTGACTGTTATTTCTCTCGGGTCTTCCCCGATGATGTGATTATTACACAAAAGTGCCCCTGGGAACTAATCGTGTTTCATTTTCCCCATGGACTCATAGGAATATATATTATTTATTTTTTATTTATTATACTTTGACGCTGTCTCCCACGCTGGTGAGGTAGCACAAGTAAACAGACGAAAGAATGGCCCAACCCACCCACATGCACATGTATAAACATAAATGCCCACACATGCACATATACATACCTATACATTTCAGCGTATACATTCATATACATACACTGACATATACATATATACACATGTACATACTCATACATGCTGCCTTCATCCATTCCCACTGCCACCCCGCCACAAACGAAATGACACCCTCCTCCCTCTGCGTGCATGCGAGGTAGCGCTAGGAAAAGACAACAATGGCCACATTTGTTCACACTCAGTCTCTAGCTATCATGTATAATGCACCGAAACCACAGCTCCCTTTCCACATCCAGGCCGCACAAAACTTTCCATGGTTTACCCCAGATGCTTCACATGCCCTGGTTCAATCCATTGACAGCACGTCGACCCCAGTATACCACATTGTTCCAATTCACTCTATTCCTTGCACGCCTTTCACCCTCCTGTATGTTGAGGCCCCAATCGCTCAAAATCCCCTTCATTCCATCCTTCCACCTCCAATTTGGTCTCCCACTTCTCCTTGTTCTCTCCAGCTCTGACACATATATTCTCTTTGTCAATCTCTCCTCACTCATTCTCTCCATGTGACCAAACCATTTCAGTACACGCTCTTTTGCTCTCTCAACCCCTCTCTTCTTATTCCCACACTTCTCTCTTACCCTTTCATTACTTACGCGATCAAACCACCTAACACCACATATTGTCCTCAGGCATCTCATTTCCAACACATCCATCCTCCTCCGCACAACCCTATCTATCGCCCATACCTCACAACCATATAACATTGTTGGAACCACTATTCCTTCAAACACCCATTTTTGCTCTCTGAAATAATGTTCTCGCCTTCCACACATTCTTCAATGCTCCCAGAACCTTTGCCCCCTCCCCCACCCTGTGACTCACTTCTGCTTCCATGGTTCCATCTGCTGCCAAATCCACTCCCAGATATCTATAACACTTCACTTCCTCCATTTTCTCTCCATTCAAACTTACCTCCCAATTGACTTGTCCCACAATCCTACTGAACCTAATAACCTTGCTCTTATTCACATTTACTCTTAGCTTTCTTCTTTCACACACTTTACCAAACTCAGTCACCAGCTTCTGCAGTTTCTCATCCGAATCAGCCACCAGCAATGTATCATCAGCGAACAACAACTGACTCACATCCCAAGCCCTCTCATCCACAACAGACTGCATACTTGCCCCTCTTTCCAATACTCTTGCATTCACCTTCCTAACAACCCCATCCATAAACAAATTAAATAGCCATGGGGACATCACACACCCGTGCCACAAACCTACAATTACTGGGAACTACTCACTTTCCTCTCTTCCTACTCGTACACATGCCTTACATCCTCAATAAAAACTTTTCACTGCTTCTAGCAACTTACCTCCCACACCATATACTCTTAATACCGTCCACAGAGCATCCTTATCAACTCTTATCACATGCCTTCTCCAGATCCATAAATGCTACATACAAATCCATCTGCTTTTCTAAGTATTTCTCACATACATTCTTCAAAGCACACACTCTGTGGTTACTCTTTAGGCATTACTTTAGGATATATATGTTAAGCTTACTGGATACATATGTATTTTTTTCATGCATTTATTTAACTTTATATGAATATGTCAAACAATATTTTTCGTGTCACTTAAGCAAAATTACTATTGATATACAGCACCATTGTATTTTTTTCTGTATTCAAAAACTACCTAAACTTTCATTAGTTAGTGTTCAGTTTGGGGAGAGTGTGGGAGCTGGCATATAATGAATATTTTTTTATGATACATCTGGGTGACTGTGGCAAGTGATATTTTTTCCAGTTATGGTAAGAGATTGCTTGTGACATCTGTTAAGTGCTGGAATCATGTGTATGTGGGCGGGAACCATTAAATCATGAGTTGATATCAGCAGTGAACTGTGCATTATCAGTTGATGATTATAGCAGTTTAAGGGTTAAATTTACATTTGCTCTGAATGGCCTTTACTCTGTGTGAAATAGATTAAACAGTCATATTATAGACTTAGATCCCTATTTTCATTAAATGTTACCCATTTCCTTCAGAAACATTCATAAGGTTTCCCTTTATCGCATTCTGTCATTACCAAAAAGTGAATTTATGTTTGTGTGTTGAACTTCTACAGTTCTGTGCTCCCATTCTTGTAATTTGCACACTTATCTGTGTCTGAACATAGTGTAAACATATAGCTGTTTTATCCATATCCTGATTACTTTATTTTCAGAAGTTTGGATCTTATACAAGGATCTCTCAGTACTTCTTAACTTTGCACAGTTTTTGTCATAAACACTTTATCATAAGCAAATTTATATTGTTTTGGAATGCTTTTGTTACAAATATATAATTTATTTATAGGTGCAGCTAAACTTTATGCATACTGGATAGTAGTGAACTATAGAGAAGCCTATGAAATGTATGCATGTAATGGAATCCTCTTCAACCATGAGTCTCCAAGAAGAGGAGAAACATTTGTAACTCGCAAGATCACTCGGTCTGTAGCAAAGATTCACTTGGGACATTTAAACAGTTTTGAGCTTGGAAATCTAGATTCCCAAAGAGATTGGGGACATGCAAAGGACTATGTTGAGGTAATGTTTTGAAAAAACTTGATGTTGAAAATTTATTTTTTTATGATTAATTTTCTTTCCTGCTGTAGAGAAGTAGCATCAGGAACAAATTAAAAATAGTCTTAGTTTTACACATCCATTATCTGTCTTTCATGTGTAAGAAACCAAAGCTTACATTCTTCAACCAAAATTTTCTTTCCTGCTGTAGAGAAGTAGCATCAGGAACAAATGAAAAATAGTCTTAGTTTTACACATCCATTATCTGTCTTTCATGTGTAAGAAACCAAAGCTTACCTACTTCAACCAAGCCTCACAGATTTACCTTTACCATTTAGTATACCCTGGTTAATCTCATTGGTAGCTTGTCACCCCCTATATATATATATCGCATTGCTCCAATTCATTCTACACAGTGCCTGCCTCTAGCTCTCCAGTACTATATAGCCTCCTTTACTCATTTATCCTTCCATCTCCTCCTCACTTTCCCCTCTTCCCTTGCTCCTTCCACATTTGACACAGATCTATTTGTCAATCTCTTTCCACCCATATCTTCTTTGTGCCTGAACCATTTCAGTACTTCTTGGCTGGTCCTTTCTTTTCTGCACATCCAATTTCAAGCTTTCCTGTTTTAATGATCTGAAACCATGGCCAAGCTGCTCAGACTATCCCTAACCATGACTGCTTCATATACCCTGATTCAGGTACCTTGACTGTCTCATATACCGTGTTTCAGGTCGGTAGCAGTACTTCGTTTTCATATACCACATCTCTCCTATTCATCCTGTTCAATTCATGCCTCTCATCCATTTGAATTTTCAGACCTTGATGCTATCTTTAGTCCTTCCTTCCATCTCTTCCACGCTCTTCCCCTTGATATATGATTGAAGTCAGTCTGAGATGAAGCTAGGACAGATGATTATTTAATGAGTATAGTAACTAAGTGAAGCAACATTGTTCTTCAAGCAAGATATATGTAGAGTAGTGCATGCTTGCCCTACCTTTTGGCAAAATCTGGTTGTAGGCATTCATAGGAATCCTTCCTTCTTGCTTTGTCCACTTTTGACAGATCTTCTGTATCAGTCTCCTAACCTATTCTCTTAATATGCCTGAACCATTTTGGAACATTTTGCTTACCCTTCTCATTTGCACACATTCAGTTTTCAGGTTTCACGTACAAGGAACAAAACCACTGAAAATCACTTGTAATGGATCCATTACTCTCGCCCTCCTGAATCTCCAGGATCCTTTACCCTAAGACTCCTTCATCCATCCTTCCATCTCTTTAGTCAGCCCCTTCCCCTTATTATCTTCAGTTCTGACAGTTGGATCTTCCTTGTCATCCTCTCTTCACTCATTCCTCTCTGTATACCTAAACCATTTGAGTACACCCTGGTCAGCACTCTCATTTGCACACATTAAATGGGTAATTCAGTGAAATCAGAGACTTCTCTCCACAGTCAAGTCCCACAGACTATTCCATGGTTTATCTTGATTGCCTCATATGCCTTGCTTCAGCCCACTGGCAGCATTTCAACCCCATAAACAGATAGATGAAATTTCTGAAAAATGCATTGAAAATTACTTGAAAAATTATTTTACAATTAGGTAAACACCATTAAGTAATAAAAAGTTTTAGGGTAGTCTTTTATGCTTCAGAGTGATCATAATCATCATCATAGCTGCTTTGTTTAGGGACATGGCTAGTTGATGTGGTATATGCAATGTCAGTTCATACCTTCCTTTTGGTTTTGCAGCCGTCTTCCTAGGATAATTTGAATTTTTGTCTCTTCTTTTTCATCTTAAAAATGTCTGATTTGCAAACAGTCCCTCCATGGCCACCTAGCCCTGAATGGCAGATGGCATTGTTCACTGGTATAACCACTGTACCCTCATTATTTTCCAATACCTCCCATATTGCTGGTGTGGCTTTTCTGCTCTGCAGTGAAATATTTTTCACTAAAAATTTCACTATGGCAACCAGCAGTTTATATTCTCCTAAGGAAGTAGATGAATTATTGGCATCTGTGTATGAGGGTTATTCATTGTGCATCTAGCTGGCATCTTCCTCTCCATGTCTCTAGACTAGAAACAGACAGACAGAACTTATTTTTATTGAAGTTTTAGTATTTGGAAGTAAAGTCTAAAGAGGATGGTAATGGGAAAACAGTAGTTGAGAGTTGACTGATACAAGGGAGAAAAATTGAAGGTACACTGAAAACTCAGGTGAATGTGAAGAGTTTTCATAAAGTTTGTAAGGAGCTTGCATGAAGGAGAGTACCTGTTGCAATGCAGATGTATAGATGTGAAATCTAAGTATCTGTAAACCAGGATATGTGAAAAAAAGCAGTAAAGATAGATGACTTGTGTTATTTAGCTGGAATTAGGATAAAGAGAATGAAAAAATGAAGATGCTGTAAATAAATCATTAGAAAGGCACATGGATGAAAGTCATTTAGGATGGCATGGTTCAAACAGAACATAGGGTACATGACAGGTTAGTCAATAAGATATATATTAGTACAGTAAAAGATACAGGGAGGAGTAGCAGACTACAGAACTGGACTGGACATATGTGGAGAGAATTGGTTAAGGCTAGGGATATTTCATGTGAAGATGCTAGAAGAAAAATTTCTCAATCTTCTCTACTCATTGACTCTAACTTTCAGAACTTTTACCATAATGTACCAGTTTCTTGCTACTGAATTCTATTTCTTAATACTGTTAACATAGAAAGCTTTAAGTTCAGTGTAGTTTGTGCGATTATACCTCCTCTTTTCATCTTATCTTATCTTTGCTCTGTATACATCCTCATGTACCACATAATCAAACTTAAATGTGACATGATTACCTTTTCCAAAAGGTGTATCATGTAATGTAGGATAGAGATGTTTTGTGGAAGGTTTTGTGGGAGGTAAGTTGCTGGAAGCAGTGAAAAGTTTTTACCAAGATTGTAAAGCATGTTTACGAGTAGGAAGAGAGAGTGATTGGTTCCCAATGAATGTCGGTTTGCGGCAGGGGTGTATGATGTCCCCATGGTTGTTTAATTTGTTTATGGATGGGGTTGTTAGGGAGGTAAGTGCAAGAATTTTGGAGAGAGGGGTGAGTATGCAGTCTGTTGTGGATGAGAGGGCCTGGGAAGTGAGTCAGTCGTTATTCACTGATGATACGACTCTGGTGGCTGATTTGTGTGAGGAACTGCAGAGGTGGGTTACTGAGATTGGAAAATGTGTGAAAGGAAAAAGTTCAGAGTAAATGTGAATAAGAGCAAGGTTATTAGGTTCAGTAGGATGGAGGAACACGTTAATTGGGATGTAAGTTTGAATGGAGAAAAATTGGAGGAAGTGAAGTGTTTTAGATATCCGGAAGTGGACTTAGCAGTGGATGGAACCATGGAAGCAGAAGTGAGTCACAGGATAGGGGAAGAGGCGAAGGTTCTGGGAGCAATGAAGAATGTGTGGAAGGAGAGAATGGGATCTTGGAGCAAAACTGGGCATGTTTGAAGGAATAGTAGTTCCAACAATGTTATATGTTTAGATATCCGGAAGTGGACTTAGCAGTGGATGGAACCATGGAAGCAGAAGTGAGTCACAGGATAGGGGAAGAGGCGAAGGTTCTGGGAGCAATGAAGAATGTGTGGAAGGAGAGAATGGGATCTTGGAGCAAAGCTGGGCATGTTTGAAGGAATAGTAGTTCCAACAATGTTATATGATTGCGAGGCATGGGCTATAGATAGGGTTTTACAGAGGAGGGTGGATGTGTTGGAAATTATATGTTTGAGGACAATGTGTGGTTTAATCGAGTAAGTAATAAAAGGGTAAGAGAGATGTGTGGAAATAAAAAGAGTGTGGTTAAGAGAGCAGAAGAGGGTGTGTTGAAATGGTTTGGACATATGGAGAGAATGAGTTAGAAAAGATTGACAAAGAGGATATATGTGTCAGAGGTGGAGGGAACAAAGAGAAGTAGGAGACCAAATTGGAGGTGGAGGGATGGAGTTAAAAAAGATTTTGTGATCGGATCCTGAACATACAGGAGGGTGAGAGGCGTTCAAAGAATAGAGTAAATTGGATCAGTGTGGTATACTGGGGTCGACATGCTGTCAATGGACTGAACCAGGGCAAGTAAAGCATCTAGGGTAAACCATGGAAAGTCTGTAGTGCTTGCATGGGGATAGGGAGTTGTGGTCTCGGTGCATTACACAGGAAAACTAGAGAATGAGTGCAAATGAATGTGGCCTTTTTTGTCTGTTTTCCAGGCACTACCTCAGTGAAGCAAGGGGTACCGATGCTATTTTCCTGTGGGGCAGGGTAGCAATAGGAATGGATGAGGGCAAGCTAGTATGAATATGTACATGTGTATGTACGTACATGTCTGTGTATGCATATGGATGTGCATGTATGGGCATTTATGTTTATATACATGTAAGGGGAGATAAGGGGAGTGGGGGAGGAATGGGATGTATTTAGGGAAGCAGTGATGGCTTGCGCAAAATATGCTTGTGGCATGAGAAGTGTGGGAGGTGGGCAGATGAGAAAGGGTAGTGAGTGGTGGGATGAAGAAGTAAGATTATTAATGAAAGAGAAGAGAGAGGCGTTTGGACGATTTTTGCAGGGAAATAATGCAAATGAGTGGGAGATGTATAAAAGAAAGAGGCAGGAGGTCAAGAGAAAGGTGCAAGAGGTGAAAAAGAGGGCAAATGAGAGTTGGGGTGAGAGAGTATCATTGAATTTTAGGGAGAATAAAAAGATGTTTTGGAAGGAGGTAAATAAAGTGCATAAGACAAGGGAATAAATGGGAACTTCAGTGAAGGGGGCTAATGGGGAGGTGATAACAAGTAGTGGTGATGTGAGAAGGAGATGGAGTGAGTACTTTGAAGGTTTGTTGAATGTGTTTGATGATAGAGTGGGCGACATAGGGTGTTTTGGTCAAGGTGGTGTGCAAAGTGAGAGTGTTAGGGAAAATGATTTGGTAAAAAGAGAAGAGGTAGTAAAAGCTTTGCGGAAGATGAAAGCCAGCAAGGCAGCGGCTTTGGATGGTATTGCAGTGGAATTTATTAAAAAAGGGGGTGACTGTATTGTTGACTGGTTGGTAAGGTTATTTAATGTATGTATGATTCATGGTGGAGCGGGAGGCTGGAAATCCTCCCCTCTTGTTTTTTTTTTTCTTTTTTTTAATTTTCCAAAAGAAGGAACAGAGGAGGGCCAGGTGAGGATATTCCACAAAGGCCCAGTCCTCTGTTCTTAACGCTACCTCGCTAATGCGGGAAATGGCGGATAGTTTAAAAAAAAAAAAAAATGATTCATGGTGAGGTGCCTGAGGATTGGCGGAATGCTTGCATAGTGCCATTGTACAAAGGCAAAGGGGACAAAGGTGAGTGCTCAAATTACAGAGGTATAAGTTTGTTGAGTATTCCTGAGAAATTATATGGGAGGGTATCGATTGAGAGGGTGAACGCATGTACACAGCATCAGACTGGGGAAGAGCAGTGTGGTTCAAAAGTGGTAGAGGATGTGTGGATCAGGTGTTTGCTTTGAAGAACATATGTGAGAAATACTTAGAAAAGCAAATGGATTTGTATGTAGCATTTATGGATCTGGAGAAGGCATATGATAGAGTTGATAGAGATGCTCTGTGGAAGGTATTAAGAATATATGGTGTGGGAGGCAAGTTGTTAGAAGCATTGAAAAGTTTTTATCGAGGATGTAAGGCATGTGTACGTGTAGGAAGAGAGGAAAGTGATTGGTTCTCAGTGAATGTAGGTTTGCGGCAGGGGTGTGTGATGTCTCCATGGTTGTTTATTTTGTTTATGGATCGGGTTGTTAGGGAGGTGAATGCAAGAGTTTTGGAAAGAGGGGCAAGTATGCAGTCAGTTGTGGATGAGAGAGCTTGGGAAGTGAGTCAGTTGTTGTTTGCTGATGATACAGCGCTGGTGGCTGATTCATGTGAGAAACTGCAGAAGCTGGTGACTGAGTTTGGTAAAGTGTGTGAAAGAAGAAAGTTGAGAGTAAATGTGAATAAGAGCAAGGTTATTAGGTACAGTAGGGTTGAGGGTCAAGTCAATTGGGAGGTAAGCTTAAATGGAGAAAAACTGGAGGAAGTGAAGTGTTTTAGATATCTGGGCGTGGATTTGGCAGTGGATGGAACCATGGAAGCGGAAGAGAATCATAGGGTGGGGGAGGGGGCGAAAATTCTGGGAGCCTTGAAGAATGTGTGGAAGTCGAGAACATTATCTTGGAAAGCAAAAATGGGTATGTTTGAAGGAATAGTGGTTCCAACAATATTGTATGGTTGCGAGGCGTGGGCTATGGATAGAGTTGTGTGCAGGAGGGTGGATATGCTGGAAATGAGATGTTTGAGGACAATATGTGGTGTGAGGTGGTTTGATCGAGTAAGTAATAATAGGGTAAGAGAGATGTAAGTTAATAAAAAGAGTGTGGTTGAGAGAGCAGAAGAGGGTGTTTTGAAATGGTTTGGTCACATGGAGAGTATGAGTGAGGAAAGATTGACAAAGAGGGTATATGTGTGAGAGGTGGAGGGAACGAGGAGAAGTGGGAGACCAAATTGGAGGTGGAAAGATGGAGTGAAAAAGATTTTGAGTGATCGGGGCTTGAACATGCAGGAGAGTGAAAGGCGTGCAAGGAATAGAGTGAATTGGAACGATGTGGTATACCGGGGTTGACGTGCTGTCAGTGGATTGAACCAGGGCATGTGAAGGGTCTGGGGTAAACCATGGAAAGTTCTGTGGGACCTGGATGTGGAAAGGGAGCTGTGGTTTCGGTGCATTATTACATGACAGCTAGAGACTGAGTGTGAACAAATGGGGCCTTTGTTGTCTTTTCCTAGCGCTACCTTGTACACATGAGGGGGAGGGGGTTGTTATTTCATGTGTGGCGAGGTGGCGATGGGAATGAATAAAGGCAGACAGTATGAATTATGTACATGTGTATATATGAATATGTCTGAATGTGTGTATACATATATATATATATATATATATATATATATATATGTATATATATATATATATATATATATATATATATATATATATTTTTTTTTTTTTTTTTTTTTTTTTATACTTTGTCGCTGTCTCCCGCATTTGCGAGGTAGCGCAAGGAAACAGACGAAAGAAATGGCCCAACCCCCCCCATACACATGTACATACACACGTCCACACACGCAAATATACATACCTACACCGCTTTCCATGGTTTACCCCAGACGCTTCACATGCCTTGGTTCAATCCACTGACAGCACGTCAACCCCTGTATACCACATCGCTCCAATTCACTCTATTCCTTGCCCTCCTTTCACCCTCCTGCATGTTCAGGCCCCGATCACACAAAATCTTTTTCACTCCATCTTTCCACCTCCAATTTGGTCTCCCTCTTCTCCTCGTTCCCTCCACCTCCGACACATATATCCTCTTGGTCAATCTTTCCTCACTCATTCTCTCCATGTGCCCAAACCATTTCAAAACACCCTCTTCTGCTCTCTCAACCACGCTCTTTTTATTTCCACACATCTCTCTTACCCTTACGTTACTTACTCGATCAAACCACCTCACACCACACATTGTCCTCAAACATCTCATTTCCAGCCCATCCATCCTCCTGCGCACAACTCTATCCATAGCCCACGCCTCGCAACCATACAGCATTGTTGGAACCACTATTCCTTCAAACATACCCATTTTTGCTTTCCGAGATAATGTTCTCGACTTCCACACATTTTTCAAGGCTCCCAAAATTTTCGCCCCCTCCCCCACCCTATGATCCACTTCCGCTTCCATGGTTCCATCCGCTGACAGATCCACTCCCAGGTATCTAAAACACTTCACTTCCTCCAGTTTTTCTCCATTCAAACTCACCTCCCAATTGACTTGACCCTCAACCCTACTGTACCTAATAACCTTGCTCTTATTCACATTTACTCTTAACTTTCTTCTTCCACACACTTTACCAAACTCAGTCACCAGCTTCTGCAGTTTCTCACATGAATCAGCCACCAGCGCTGTATCATCAGCGAACAACAACTGACTCACTTCCCAAGCTCTCTCATCCCCCACAGACTTCATACTTGCCCCTCTTTCCAGGACTCTTGCATTTACCTCCCTAACAACCCCATCCATAAACAAATTAAACAACCATGGAGACATCACACACCCCTGCCGCAAACCTACATTCACTGAGAACCAATCACTTTCCTCTCTTCCTACACGTACACATGCCTTACATCCTCGATAAAAACTTTTCACTGCTTCTAACAACTTGCCTCCCACACCATATATTCTTAATACCTTCCACAGAGCATCTCTATCAACTCTATCATATGCCTTCTCCAGATCCATAAATGCTACATACAAATCCATTTGCTTTTCTAAGTATTTCTCACATACATTCTTCAAAGCAAACACCTGATCCACACATCCTCTACCACTTCTGAAACCGCACTGCTCTTCCCCAATCTGATGCTCTGTACATGCCTTCACCCTCTCAATCAATACCCTCCCATATAATTTACCAGGAATACTCAACAAACTTATACCTCTGTAATTTGAGCACTCACTCTTATCCCCTTTGCCTTTGTACAATGGCACTATGCACGCATTCCGCCAATCCTCAGGCACCTCACCATGAGTCATACATACATTAAATAACCTTACCAACCAGTCAACAATACAGTCACCCCCTTTTTTAATAAATTCCACAGCAATACCATCCAATCCTGCTGCCTTGCCGGCTTTCATCTTCCGCAAAGCTTTTACTACCTCTTCTCTGTTTACCAAATCATTTTCCCTAACCCTCTCACTTTGCACACCACCTCGACCAAAACACCCTATATCTGCCACTCTGTCATCAGACACATTCAACAAACCTTCAAAATACTCATTCCATCTCCTTCTCACATCACCACTACTTGTTATCACCTCCCCATTTACGCCCTTCACTGAAGTTCCCATTTGCTCCCTTGTCTTACGCACCCTATTTACCTCCTTCCAGAACATCTTTTTATTCTCCCTAAAATTTACTGATAGTCTCTCACCCCAACTCTCATTTGCCCTTTTTTTCACCTCTTGCACCTTTCTCTTGACCTCCTGTCTCTTTCTTTTATACTTCTCCCACTCAATTGCATTGTATACGTTGAGATGTATAAGTGTTTATATTTGCGTGTATGGACGTGTATGTATATACATGTGTATGTGGGTGGGTTGGGCCATTCTTTCGTCTGTTTCCTTGCGCTTCCTCGCTAACGTGGGAGACTGCGACAAAGTAAAATAATGAATAGATAATAACATGTATATGAGTGGATGGGCCATTCTTCGTCTGTTTCCTGGTGCTACCTTGCTGATGTGGGAAACAGCAATTATGTATAATGATAATAATAATTATTATGTTTTTTATTATTATACAGTGACGCTGTCTCCTGTGTTAGTGAGGTAGAGCAAGGAAAGAGACGAAAGAATGGCCCAACCCACCCACATACACATGTATATACATAAATGCCTACACATGCACATATACCTACCTATATATTTCAACATATACATACATATACATGCACAGACATATACATACACAGACATATACATATATATACACATGTACACATTCATACATGCTGCCTTCATACATTCCCACCACCACCCCGCCACACATAAAATGACACCCTTCTTCCCTCCGCATGCGTGCAAGGTAGCGCTAGGAAAAAACAAAGGCCACGTTCATTCACATTCAGTCTCTAGCTGTCATGTGTAATGCACCGAAACCACAGCTCCCTTTCCACATCCAGGCCACACATAATTTTCCATGGTTTACCCCAGACGCTTCACATGCCATGGTTCAATCCATTGACAGCACGTCGACCCCGGTATACCACATCGTTCCAATTCACTCTATTCCTTGCACACCTTTCACCCTCTTGTATGTTCAGGCCCCGATCGCTCAAAATCTTTTTCACTCCATCCTTCTACCTCCAATTTGGCCTCCCACTTCTCCTTGTTCCCTCCACTACTGACACATATATCCTCTTTGTCAGTCTTTCCTCGCTCATTCTCTCCTTGTGACCAAACCATTTCAGTACACCCTCTGCTGCTCTCTTAACCACACTCTTTTTATTACCACACATCTCTCTTACCCTTTCATTACTTACTCAATCAAACCACCTCACACCACATATTGTCCTTAAACATCTCACTTCCAACACATCCACCCGCCTCTGCACAACCCTATCTATCGCCCATGCCTCACAATCAAATAACATTCTTGGAACCACTATTCCTTCAAACATACCCATTTTTGCTTTCCAATATAATGTTCTCGCCTTCCACACATTCTTCAACGCTCTCAGAACCTTCACCTCCTCCCCCACCCTGTGACTCACTTCTGCTTCCATGGTTCCATCTGCTGCCAAATCCTCTTCCAGATATCTAAAACACTTCACTTCCTCCAGTTTTTCACCATTCAAACTTACCTCTCAATTTACTTGTTCCTCAACTCTACTGAACCTAATACCCTTGCTCTTATTCACATTTACTCTCAGCTTTCTTCTTTCACACACTTTACCAAACTCAGTCACCAACTTCTGCAGTTTCTCACTCAAATCAGCCACCAGCGCTGTATCGTCAGTGAACAACAACTGACTCACTTCCCAAGCCGTCTCATCCCCAACAGACTGCATACTTGCCCCTCTCTCCAAAACTCTTACATTCACCTCCCTAACAACCCCATCCATAAACAAATTAAACAACCATGGAGACATCATGTACCCCTGCCGCAAACCATCATTCACTGGGAACCAATCACTTTCCTCTCTTCCTACTCGTACACATGCCTTACATCCTCGATAAAAGGTTTTCACTAATTCTAATAACTTACCTCCCACACCATGTACTCTTAACACCTTCCACAGAGTATCTCTATCAACTATATCATATGTCTTCTCCAGGTCCATAAATGCTACATAAATATCCATCTGCTTTTCTAAGTATTTCTCACATACATTCTTCAAAGCAAACACCTGATCCACACATCCTTTACCACTTCTGAAACCGTGCTGCTCCTCCTCAATCTGATGCTCTGTACCTGCCTTGACCCTGTCAATCAATACCCTCCCATATGATTTCCCAGGAATACTCAACAAACTTATACCTCTGTAATTTGAACTCTCACCTTTATCCCTTTACCTTTGTACAGTGGCACTATACATGCATTCCGCCAATCCTCGGGCACTTCACCATGTACATTGAATATCCTCACCAACCAGTCAACAACACAGTCACCCCCTTTTTTAATAAATTCCACAGCAATACCATCCAAACGTGCCACCTTGCCAGCTTTCATCTTTCGCAAAGCTTTCACTACCTCTTCTCTGTTTACCAAATCATTCTCCCTAACCCTTTCACTTCACACACCACCTCAACCAAAACACCCTATATCTGCCACTCTATCATCAAACACATTCAACAAACCTTCAAAATACTCACTCCACCTCCCTCTCACTTCACTACTACTTTTTTTTACCTCCCCATTTGCCCCCTTCACCGATGTTCCCATTTGTTCTCTTGTCATATGCACTTTATTTACCTCCTTCCAAAACATCTTTTTCTTCTCTCTAAAATTTGATGATACTTTCTCACCCCAGCTTTCATTTGCCCTCTTTTTCACCTCTTGCACCTTTCTCTTGACCTCTTGCCTCTTTCTTTTTTACATCTCCCACTCATTTGCACTATTTCCCTGCAAAAATCATCGAAATGCCTCTTTCTTCTCTTTCACTAACAATCTTACTTCTTCATCCTGCCACTTGCTACCCTTTCTAATCTGCCCACCTCCCAGCTTTTTCATGTCACAGTATAACCGTGTCTTGTGCATTAAAGCTGCTAATGCATTCACTCAGCTGCTCCCAAAACACTTGCCTCTCATAATCTTTCTTCTCATGACCAGGTGCATAGGCACCAATAATCACCCATCTCTCTCCATTCACTTTCAGTTTTACCCATATCAATCTAGAGTTTACTTTCTTACACTTTATCACATACTCCCACAACTCCTGCTTCAGGAGGAGAGCTACTTTCATTTGCTCTTGTCCTTTGACCAACCCCTGACTTTACTCCCAAGACATTTCTAAACCACTCTTCCACTTTACCCTTGAGCTTCATTTCACTCTGAGCCAAAACATCCAGGTTCCTTTCCTCAAACATACTACCTATCTCTCCTTTTTTCTCATCTTGGTTACATCCACACACATTTAGACACCCCAATCAGAGCCTTCGAGGAGGACGAGCACTCCCCGCATGACCCCTTCTCTTTCCCCTTTTAGAAAGTTAAATACAAGGAGAGGGTTTCCAACCCCCATCCCCAGCCCCCTTTAGTCACCTACTATGACACGCAGAGAATGCATGGGAAGTATTCTTTCACCCCTTTCCCCAGGAATAAAGGTGGGTAATGTGGCAGTTGAGGGTATAATTGGTGTGTATGGGGTGTTCAGTGTTGTAAATAGTGAAGCGCTTGTGGCTTTGTTTGCTGAAAAGGGACTGTTGATTGGGAATACCTGGCTTAAAAAGAGATATATACATAAGTATATGTATTTGAGTAGGAGAGATGGCCAGAGGCTGTTACTGTATTACGTGTTAATTAATGGGTGTGTAGGAGAGAGACTTTTTGATGTTAATGTGCTGAGAGGGGTAGCTAGAGGGATGTCTGATCACTATCTTGTGGAGCCAAAGGTGAAGATTTTTAGAGGTTTTCAGAAAAGAAGAGAGGATGGTGGTGAGAAAAGAGTGGTGAGAGTAAGTGAGCTTGGAAAGGAGACTTGTGTGAGGGAGTACCAGGAGAGAGTGAGTGGAGAATGGCAAAAGGTAAGAGCAAATAACATAAGGGGAGTCGGGGAGGAATGGGATGTATATAGGGAAGCAGTGATGGCTTGCGCAAAAGATGCATGTGGCATGAGAAAGGTGGGAGGAGGGCAGAATAGAAAGGGTAGTGAGTGGTGGGATGAAGAAGTAAGATTGTTAGAGAAACAGAAGAGAGAAGCGTTAGGACGATTTTTTCAGGGAAGTAGTGCAAATGACTGGGATACAAATGACTGGGAGATTTATAAAAAGAAAGCGACAGGAGGTCATGAGAAAGGTGCAAGAGGTGAAAATGAGGGCAAATGAGAGTTGGGGTGAGAGAGTATCATTAAATTTTAGGGAGAATAAAAATATATTTTGGAAGGAGGTAAATAGAATGCGTAAGACAAGAGAACAAATAGGAACATCGGTGAAAGGGGCAAATGGGGAGGTAATAACAAGTAGTGATGAAGTAAGAAGGAGATGGAGTGAGTATTTTGAAGGTTTGTTGAATTTATTTGATGATAGAGTGGCAGATATAGGGTGTTTTGGCCTAGCTGGTGTGTGAAGTGAGAGGTTGGGAGAATGGTTTGGTAAACAAAGAAGAGGTAGTGAAAGCTTTGCAGAAGATGAAAACTGGCAAGGCAGCAGGTTTGGATGGTAAGGATATTCAGTATATGTATGGATCATGGTTAAGTGCCTGAAGATTGGCAGAATGCATGCATAGTGCCATTGTGCAAAGGCAAAGTGGATAAATGTGAGTGTTTAAATTAAAGAGGCATAAGTTTGTTAAGTATTCCTGGGAAATTATATGGGAGGATATTGATTAAGAGGGATAAAGGCATGTACAGGGCATCAGATTGGAGAAGAGCTGTGTGGTTTCAGAAGTGGTAGAGGATGTGTGGATCAGGTATTTGCTTTGAAATTGTATGTAAGAAATACTTAGAAACACAAATGGATTTTCATGTAGCATTTATGGATTTAGAGAAGGCATATGATAGGGTTGATAGAGATGTTTTGTGGAAGGTTGTAAGAGTGTATGGTGTGGAAGGTAAGTTGCTAGAAGCAGTGAAAAGTTTTTACCAAGGATGTAAGGCATGTGTACAAGTAGGAAGAGAGGAAAGTGATTGGTTCCCAGTGAATGTCGGTTTGTGGCAGGGATGCGTGATATCTCCATGTTTTTTTTATTTTTGTTTATAGATGGGGTGGTGGGGTGGTTATGGAGGTGAATGGAAGAGTTTTGGAGAGAGGGGCAAGTATTCAGTCTGTTGTGGATGAGATGGCTTGGGAAGTGAGTCAGTTGTTGTTCACTGATGATACAGCGCTAGCGGCTGATTCGGGTGAGAAGTTGTAGAAGTTGGTGACTGAGTTTGGTAAAGTGAGTGAAAGAAGAAAGTTGAGAGTAAATGTGAATAAGAGCAAGGTTATTAGGTTCAGTAGGGTTGAGGGACAAGTTAATTGGGAGGTAAGTTTGAATGGAGAAAAACTGGAGGAAGTGAAGTGTTTTAGATATCTGGGAGTGGACTTAGCAGCAGATGGAAAACCATGGAAGTGGAAGTGAGTCAAAGGGTGTGGGAGGAGGCGAAGATTTTGGGAGCACTGAAGAATGTGTAAAGGCAAGAACATTATCTCATAGATCAAAAATGGGTATGTTTGAAGGAACAGTGGTTCCAACAACGTTATGTGGTTACGAGGCATGGGCTATAAATAGGGTTGCCCGGAGGAGGGCATATTTGTTGGAAATGAAATGTTTGAGGACAGTATGTAGTGTGAGGTGGTTTGATTGAGTAAGTAATGAAAGGGTAAGAGAGATGTGTGGTAATTAAAAAAATGTGGTTGAGAGAGCAGAAGAGGGTGTGTTGAAATGGTTTGGACACATGGAGAGAATGAGTGAGGAAAGATTGACAAAAGAGGGTATATGTGTCAGAGGTGGAGGGAAGAAGTAGAAGCAGGAGACCAAATTGGGGTTGGAAGGATGGAGTGAAAAAGATTTTGAGTGATCGGGGCCTGAACATGCAGGAGGGTGAAAGGCATGCAAGGAATATAGTGAATTGGAATGATGTGGTATACTGGGGTCAACGTGCTGTCAGTGGTTTGAACCAGGGCATGTAAAGCATCTGGAGTAAACCATGGAAAGGTCTGTGGGGCCTGGATGTGGAAAGGTGAGCTGTGGTTTTGATGCATTACATATGACAGCTAGAGACTAAGTGTGAATGATTGTGGCCTTTTTTGTCTTTTCCTGCCACTACCTCACTGGAGGGGGGAATGTTATGTCATGTGTGGCGGGGTGGCGACGGGAATAGATGAAGGCAGCAAGTATGAATATGTACATGTGTATATATTTATATGTCTGTGTATGTATATGTATGCATACATTGAAAATGTATATATATATATATATATATATATATATATATATATATATATATATATATATATATATTTTTTTTTTTTTTTTATACTTTGTCGCTGTCTCCCGCGTTTGCGAGGTAGCGCAAGGAAACAGACGAAAGAAATGGCCCAACCCACCCCCATACACATGTATATACATACATCCACACACGCAAATATACATACCTACACAGCTTTCCATGGTTTACCCCAGACGCTTCACATGCCTTGATTCAATCCACTGACAGCACGTCAACCCCGGTATACCACATCGCTCCAATTCACTCTATTCCTTGCCCTCCTTTCACCCTCCTGCATGTTCAGGCCCCGATCACACAAAATCTTTTTCACTCCATCTTTCCACCTCCAATTTGGTCTCCCTCTTCTCCTTGCTCCCTCCACCTCCGACACATATATCCTCTTGGTCAATCTTTCCTCACTCATCCTCTCCATGCGCCCAAACCACTTCAAAACACCCTCTTCTGCTCTCTCAACCACGCTCTTTTTATTTCCACACATCTCTCTTACCCTTACGTAACTCACTCGATCAAACCACCTCACACCACACATTGTCCTCAAACATCTCATTTCCAGCACATCCATCCTCCTGCGCACAACTCTATCCATAGCCCACGCCTCGCAACCATACAACATTGTTGGAACCACTATTCCTTCAAACATACCCATTTTTGCTTTCCGAGATAATGTTCTCGACTTCCACACATTCTTCAAGGCCCCCAGAATTTTCGCCCCCTCCCCCACCCTATGATCCACTTCCGCTTCCATGGTTCCATCCGCTGCCAGATCCACTCCCAGATATCTAAAACACTTCACTTCCTCCAGTTTTTCTCCGTTCAAACTCACCTCCCAATTGACTTGACCCTCAACCCTACTGTACCTAATAACCTTGCTCTTATTCACATTTACTCTTAACTTTCTTCTTCCACACACTTTATCAAACTCAGTCACCAGCTTCTGCAGTTTCTCACATGAATCAGCCACCAGCGCTGTATCATCAGCGAACAACAACTGACTCACTTCCCAAGCTCTCTCATCCCCAACAGACTTCATACTTGCCCCTCTTTCCAAAACTCTTGCATTTACCTCCCTAACAACCCCATCCATAAACAAATTAAACAACCATGGAGACATCACACACCCCTGCCGCAAACCTACATTCACTGAGAACCAATCACTTTCCTCTCTTCCTACACGTACACATGCCTTACATCCTCGATAAAAACTTTTCACTGCTTCTAACAACTTTCCTCCCACCCCATATATTCTTAATACCTTCCACAGAGCATCTCTATCAACTCTATCATATGCCTTCTCCAGATCCATAAATGCTACATACAAATCCATTTGCTTTTCTAAGTATTTCTCACATACATTCTTCAAAGCAAACACCTGATCCACACATCCTCTGCCACCTCTGAAACCACACTGCTCTTCCCCAATCTGATGCTCTGTACATGCCTTCACCCTCTCAATCAATACCCTCCCATATAATTTACCAGGAATACTCAACAAACTTATACCTCTGTAATTTGAGCACTCACTCTTATATACATATATGTATATGTATATGTGTGAAAAGTTTTTATCGAGGATGTAAGGCATGTGTACGTGTAGGAAGAGAGGAAAGTGATTGGTTCTCAGTGAATGTAGGTTTGCGGCAGGGGTGTGTGATGTCTCCATGGTTGTTTAATTTGTTTATGGAAGGGGTTGTTAGGGAGGTGAATGCAAGAGTTTTGGAAAGAGGGGCAAGTATGAAGTCTGTTGGGGATGAGAGAGCTTGGGAAGTGAGTCAGTTGTTGTTCGCTGATGATACAGCGCTGGTGGCTGATTCATGTGAGAAACTGCAGAAGCTGGTGACTGAGTCTGGTAAAGTGTGTGAAAGAAGAAAGTTAAGAGTAAATGTGAATAAGAGCAAGGTTATTAGGTACAGTAGGGTTGAGGGTCAAGTCAATTGGGAGGTAAGTTTGAATGGAGAAAAACTGGAGGAAGTAAAGTGTTTTAGATATCTGGGAGTGGATCTGGCAGCGGATGGAACCATGGAAGCGGAAGTGAATCATAGGGTGGGGGAGGGGGCGAAAATCCTGGGAGCATTGAAGAATGTGTGGAAGTTGAGAACATTTCTCGGAAAGCAAAAATGGGTATGTTTGAAGGAATAGTGGTTCCAACAATGTTGTATGGTTGCAAGGTGTGGGCTATGGATAGAGTTGTGCGCAGGAGGATGGATGTGCTGGAAATGAGATGTTTGAGGACAATGTGTGGTGTGAGGTGGTTTGATCGAGTAAGTAATGTAAGGGTAAGAGAGATGTGTGGAAATAAAAAGAGCGTGGTTGAGAGAGCAGAAGAGGGTGTTTTGAAATGGTTTGGGCACATGGAGAGAATGAGTGAGGAAAGATTGACCAAGAGGATATATGTGTCGGAGGTGGAAAGATGGAGTGAAAAAGATTTTGTGTGATCGGGGCCTGAACATGCAGGAGGGTGAAAGGCGGGCAAGGAATAGAGTGAATTGGATCGATGTGGTACTCAGGGGTTGACATGCTGTCAGTGGATTGAATCAGGGCATGTGAAGCGTCTGGGGTAAACCATGGAAAGTTGTGTAGGGCCTGGATGTGGAAAGGGAGCTGTGGTTTCGGGCATTATTGCATGACAGCTGGAGACTGATTTTGAACGAATGGGGCCTTTGTTATCTTTTCCTAGCGCTACCTCGCACACATGAGGGGGAGGGGGATGGTATTCCATGTGTGGCGAGGTGGCGATGGGAATGAATAAAGGCAGGCAGTGTGAATTGTGTGCATGGGTATATATGTATGTATCTGTGTGTGTATATATATGTGTACATTGAGATGTATGGGTGTGTAGGTTTGCGTGTGTGGACATGTGTGTATGTACATGTGTATGGGGGTGGGTTGGGCCATTTCTTTCTTCTGTTTCCTTGCGCTACCTCGCAAATGCGGGAGACAGCGACAAAGCAAAATAAATAAATAAAAAATGTATATGTGTGTGCCTCCTATATAAACTTAAGAAACATGTCTTTCCATGACTTTCCATGACCATGAGAATTCAAATTCCCCATTCTGTCTCCTTTTGAATGAAATTCCCCATTCCTAGTACTTTACGATCCCTGAGAAGTGCATATTTTACTGCTTCATGTACCATCCTAATTTTTTTTTCATTGTTGGCACTGCATATTTAATCATGATTAAAAGTCTTTTATAGCATCAACACCACTGTGCACTTCTTTCCTACTGTTACCCTCCAGTAAAGTACTATTTGAATGGGTCATGTTTCCAAATCTTTATGCTGCCTCTTACTAGGAGGGCCAATCCTTCTCTTCCTCTGTCTTCTCTTTCCCTCCTTACTCTCATGTATCGCTCGGAATAGAGGGAGATCTTATCTTTTTAGTAAGCTTTTGTTTCTACATTTCTAACAATATAAGATGAATTTACCTTAATATAATCTTGTTTGTGTGTGAATGGTCATATCCTGTGTTTAGAGAAAATTATTCTTGTAAGTCTTTTGTAGCATTCAGTACTTTTTATTTTTTATGACTTTTCATTACTCTTCTTCCTGTGCTAAGGGTATGTGGAAGATCCTTCAACAGGATGAACCTGAGGACTTCGTACTGGCTACTGGGGAGGTCCACTCAGTGAAGGAGTTTGTAGAGGCTGCCTTTCAAGAGGTTCGTGGAACTACCACTGTTATTCCTGTAGTAGCACCATATTGATAACATGTTAAATGTGACAGCAGTAAATAAGTTTTATCTTTCTCACCATATCATGTTAATTGTCATCTGTGTAATATTTTTAAAGCAGAATTTGTATAGTAAATGAAATTTTGCTGTTATAGTTAATGATTTGATTAGCATATGATTGATAATGCTGATTTGCTATAAGTTTTTATCTCTTTATCTCATGATGCCGGTCTTATAGAAGTCTTCTGACTGTTTCAGTGTATGTAAGCATCTTATTACAATCAGAATGGTAACCTAACAATTGGTACTTCATTTAAGCTGTAAAGATGGTTGAGTTGCTGGAAACCTCAGGCATGATTAGCAGCTTGTGCACTAGTGCATTTATCACAGACCAAGAACACACTTTTGGTCAGCCTTTCCTTGCCATTCCTCCTTAATGGCTTGCATAATTTTTGGTCAGGCTACAAAATAGTCTCTTATTTTTTTTCATGCATCATGTAGTTGAAGCTTCAAGCAACCTCTTTGATATTCCAGAAAAGAGAAACCATGATCTTGCTGGTCAGGAGTTGCATTTGGAACTTCTTAGGGGTTGAAGAAGTCCAGTGCTTCCATTATATGGATTTCAGTGTGGACTTTGGGTCAAGTAGTGGACCCAGTCTCATCACCTGCAAGCAGATGTGAAATAAAGTTTGCTGGGTTGGCATCTTGTAGTTCAAGCAGCTTGTGACTTAAGGCAACCCTCAGGGATTGATCTTGATCATTAATGTGTCTGGTGACTCATCTTGTCAAAACCATAGATGTTCCCAAATGTTCATTGATGATAGTTACACATCCATGTGAAATACTAGCTCAATGCTAACGTCATTGATTCTACTATGCCATTTTCCCATTATCAAGTTCTCAGCCTAGGCCACATTTGCATAATCAGTGTCATCTGAAGACCTTCCTGACTTGGGATCATCCTCAAGACTCTCACAGCTTTGATAGAAATCTTTAGCCCATCTTGTTATTGTTACTTATGAAGAAGCACCATCACTGTACACAGTCATTGTACAGGGTGCATTGATGGATACCCATCAGATAGACACCTTCATGTAAAAACTTCATGACTTGCTGATACTGAACTTTGTGAATTTCTGCAGTTTTCTCAAATGCCAGATTTTGTGTTGTTACACAGAAACATCAAAGAATACATTAGATAAATTAACCCCAACTATTAGCCAAAGTTTCCCTGATATGATATATGAGAAACAGAACCTTGGTGTATTATTATTGCTTATAATTATATTGCTATTGATAGAGTTGTGTGCAGGAGGGTGGATGTGCTGGGAATGAGATGTTTAAGGACAATATGTGGTGTGAGGTGGTTTGATCGATTAAGTAATGTAAGGGTGAGAGAGATGTGTGGAAATAAAAAGAGTATGGTTGAGAGAGCAGAAGAGGGTGTTTTGAAATGGTTTGGTCACATGGAGAGAATGAGTGAGGAAAGATTGACCAAGAGGATATATGTGTCAGGGGTGGAGGGAACGAGGAGAAGTGGGAGACCAAATTGGAGGTGGAAAGATGGAGTGAAAAAGATTTTGAGTGATCAGGGCCTGAACATGCAGGAGGGTGAAAGGCGTGCAAGGAATAGAGTGAATTGGAACGATTTGGTGTATCGGGGTCGACGTGCTGTCAATGGATTGAACCAGGGCATGTGAAGCGTCTGGGGTAAACCATGGAAAGTTCTATGGGGCCTAGATGTGGAAAGGGAGCTGTGGTTTCGGTGCATTATTACATGACAGCTAGAGACTGAGTGTGAATGAATGGGGCCTTTGTTGTCTTTTCCTAGCGCTACCCCGCACACATGAGGGGGGAGGGGGTTGTTATTCCATGTGTGGCGAGGTGGCGATGGGAATAAATAAAGGCAGACAGTATGAATTATGTATATGTGTATGTCTGTGTGTGTATATATATGTGTACGTTGAGATGTATAGGTATGTATATTTACGTGTGTGGACATGTGTGTATATACATGTGTATGTGGGTGGGTTGGGCCATTTCTTTCGTCTGTTTCCTTGCACTACCTCGCTAACGCAGGAGACAGCAACAAAGCAAAATAAATAAATAAAATAATTATATTGCTTATAATGGTTGTTATACGAATGTGTTTACCATTTATTGTCTTCTGCCCACCAAAATATATAGTACTTTTTTGATTTTGCATAGATTTTATAGCTCCTTTCAGAAGCATTTTACCTAACTCATGATATGGGAAATATCACAACTTAGATGTGTAAGTAAAGCTAATTATTATACCTCTTATAAATGTTATTTGACCCACATATTTACCATTGAGTATATTTTCTTTAACATTAATTTTTACGCAGTTCCCTACTGAAATGACGTGCGTAACTCAAGAATCTAAAAATATTATTGTGTCAACTAAAACAGCAGAGTTATCTGGAAAAGTGAGAAGAACTGATGTCTGGCTAAGCAACTATCATGCTGGAAAGCATGTTGCTGGGGCATCATCATCTGTGCACAAAGGCATTAAGGAAGGTGTGCAAGGAATAGAGTGAATTGGAACGATGTGGTATACTGGGGTTGATATGCTGTCAGTGGATTGAACTAGGGCATGTGAAGCATCTAGGGTAAACTTTCCACATCCAGGCCCCACAAAACTTTCCATGGTTTATCCCAGACGCTTCACATGCCCTGGTTCAATCCATTGACAGCACGTCGACCCCAGTATACCACATCATTCCAATTCACTCTATTCCTTTCATGCCTTTCACCCTCCTGTATGTTCAGGCCCCAATCGCTCAGAATCTTTTTTATTCCATCCTTCCACCTCCAATTTGGTCTCCCACTTTTCCTCATTCCCTCCAACTTTGACACATATATCCTCTTTCTCAATCTTTCCTCACTCATTCTCTCCATGTGATCAAACGATTTCAATACACCCTCTTCTGCTCTCTCAACCACACTCTTTTTATTACCACACATCTCCCTTACCTTTTCATCACTTACTCGATCAAACCACCTCACACCACATATTGTCCTCAAACAGCTAATATCCAGCACATCCACCCTCCTCTGCACAACCCTATCTATAGCCCACACCTCACAACCATATAACTTTGTTAGAACCACTATTCCTTCAAACATATCCATTTTTGCTCACCAAGATAACGTTTTCGCCTTCCACACATTCTTCAACGCTCCCAGAACCTTTGCCCCCTCCCCCACCATTTGACTTCCGCTTCCATAGTTCCATCTGCTGCTAAATCCACTCCCAGATATCCCAAACACTTCACTTCCTCCAGAAAGGTGGAAGGTGGGCAGATTGCAAAGGGAAGTAAGTGGTGGGATGAAGAAGTAAGATTGTTAGTGAAAGAGAAGAGAGAGACATTTGGATGATTTTTGCAGGGAAACAGTGCAAATGACTGAAAGATGTATAAAAGAAAGAGGCAAGAGGTCAAGAGAAAGGTGCAAGAGGTGAAAAAGAGGGCAAATGAGAGTTAGGGTGAGAAAGTATCATTAAATATTAGGGAGAATAAAAAGATGTTTTGGAAGGAGGTAAATAAAGTGTGTAAGACAAGAGAACAAATGGAAACATCAGTGAAGGGTGCAAATGGGGAGGTAATAACAAGTAGTGGTGAAGTAAAAGGGAGATGGAGTGAGTATTTTGAAGGTTTGTTGAATGTGTTTGATGCTACAGTGGCAGATATAGGTTGTTTTGGTCGAGGTGGTGTGTAAAGTGCGAGGGGTCAGGGAGAATGATTTGGTAATCAGAGAAGAGGTAGTGAAAGCTCTGCGGAAAATGAAAGCCAGCAAGGCGGTGGGATTGGACAGTATTGCAGTGGAATTTATTAAAAAAGGGGGTGATTTTATTGTTGACTTGTTAGTGAGGATATTCAATGTATTCATGGTTCATGGTGAAGTGCCTGAGGATTGGCAGAATGCATGCATAGTGCCATTGTACAATGGCAAAGGGGATAAAGGTGAGTGTTCAAATTACAGAGGTAAAAGTTTGTTGAGTATACTTGGGAGACTATATGGGAGGGTATTGATTGAGAGGGTTAAGGCATGTGCATAGCATCAGATTGGGGAGGAGCAGTGTGGTTTCAGAAGTGGTAGAGGATGTGTGGATCAGGTGTGATTCAATCCACTGACAGCACGTCAACCCCGGTATACCACATCGCTCCAATTCACTCTATTCCTTGCCCTCCTTTCACCCTCCTGCATGTTCAGGCCCCGATCACACAAAATCTTTTTCACTCCATCTTTCCACCTCCAATTTGGTCTCCCTCTTCTCCTCGTTCCCTCCACCTCCGACACATATATCCTCTTGGTTAATCTTTCCTCACTCATTCTCTCCATGTGACCAAACCATTTCAAAACACCCTCTTCTGCTCTCTCAACCACGCTCTTTTTATTTCCACACATCTCTCTTACCCTTACGTTACTTACTCGATCAAACCACCTCACACCACACATTGTCCTCAAACATCTCATTTCCAGCACATCCATCCTCCTGCGCACAACTCTATCCATAGTCCATGCCTCGCAACCATACAACATTGTTGGAACCACTATTCCTTCAAACATACCCATTTTTGCTTTCCGAGATAATGTTCTCGACTTCCACACATTCTTCAAGGCTCCCAGAATTTTCGCCCTCTCCCCCACCCTATGATCCACTTCCGCTTCCATGTTTCCATCCGCTGCCAGATCCACTCCCAGATATCTAAAACACTTCACTTCCTCCAGTTTTTCTCCATTCAAACTCACCTCCCAATTGACTTGACCCTCAACCCTACTGTACCTAATAACCTTGCTCTTATTCACATTTACTCTTAACTTTCTTCTTTAACACACTTTGCCAAACTCAGTCACCAGCTTCTGCAGTTTCTCACATGAATCAGCCACCAGCGCTGTATCATCAGCGAACAACAACTGACTCACTTCCCAAGCTCTCTCATCCCCAACAGACTTCATACTTGCCCCTCTTTCCAAAACTCTTGCATCACCTCCCTAACAACCCCATCCATAAACAAATTAAACAACCATGGAGACATCACACACACATATATATATATATATATATATATATATATATATATATATATAAATAAATATATATATATATATATATATATATATATATATATATATATATATATATATATATATATATATTTTTTTTCTTTCTTTCATACTATTCGCCATTTCCCGCATTAGCGAGGTAGCGTTAAGAACAGAGGACTGGGCCTTTGAGGGAATATCCTCACCTGGCCCCCCCTTCTCTGTTCCTTCTTTTGGAAAATTGAAAAAAAAACGAGAGGGGAGGATTTCCAGCCACCCACTCCCTCCCCTTTTAGTCGCCTTCTACGACACGCAGGGAATATGTGGGAAGTATTCTTTCTCCCCTATCCCCAGGGATAATATATATATATATATATATATATATATATATATATATATATATATATATATATATATATATATATATATATATATAATATATATATATATATATATATATATATATATTTTTTCTTTTTCTTTCATACTATTCGCCATTTCCCGCAAGGTAGCGTTAAGAACAGAGGACTGGGCCTCTGAGGGAATATCCTCACCTGGCCTTGTTCTCTGTTCCTTCTTTTGGAAAATCAAAAAAAAAAAAAAAACGAGAGGGGAGGATTTCCAGCCCCCCGCTCCCTCCCCTTTTAGTCGCCTTCTACGACACGCAGGGAATACGTGGGAAGTATTCTTTCTCCCCATATCTGCCACTCTATCATCAAACAAATTCAAAAAACCTTCAAAATACTCACTTCATCTCCTCATATCACGACTACTTGTTATCACCTCCCTATTAGCCCCCTTCACTGAAGTTCCCATTTATTCCCTTGTCTTACGCACTTTATTTACCTCCTTCCAAAACATCTTTTTATTCTCCCTAATATTTAATGATACTCTCTCAACCCAACTCTCATTTGCCCTCTTTTTCACCTCTTGCACCTTTCTCTTTACCTCCTGCCTCTTTCTTTTCTACATCTCCCACTTATTTGCATTTTTTCCCTACAAAAATTGTCCAAATGCCTCTCTCTTCTCTTTCACTAATAATCTTACTTCTTCATCCCACCACTCACTACCCTTTCTAATCAACCCACCTCCTATGCTTCTCATGCCACAAGCATCTTTTGCGCAAGCCATCACTGCTTCCCTAAATACATCCCATTGCTTCCCCACTCCCCTTACCTCCTTTGTTCTCATCTTTTTCCATTCTGGGCCATATATATATATTTTTTTTTTATTATACTTTGTCGCTGTCTCCCGCGTTTGCGAGGTAGCGCAAGGAAACAGACGAAAGAAATGGCCCAACCCACCCCCATACACATGTATATACATACGTCCACACACGCAAATATACATACCTACACAGCTTTCCATGGTTTACCCCAGACGCTTTACATGCCTTGATTCAATCCACTGACAGCACGTCAGCCCCGGTATGCCACATCGCTCCAATTCACTCTGTTCCTTGCCCTCCTTTCACCCTCCTGCATGTTCAGGCCCCGATCACACAAAATCCTTTTCACTCTATCTTTCCACCTCCAATTTGGTCTCCCTCTTCTCCTCGTTCCCTCCACCTCCGACACATATATCCTCTTGGTCAATCTTTCCTCACTCATTCTCTCCATGTGCCCAAACCATTTCAAAACACCCTCTTCTGCTCTCTCAACCACGCTCTTTTTATTTCCACACATCTCTCTTACCCTTACGTTACTTACTCGATCAAACCACCTCACACCACACATTGTCCTCAAACATCTCATTTCCAGCACATCCATCCTCCTGCGCACAACTCTATCCATAGCCCACGCCTCGCAACCATACAACATTGTTGGAACCACTATTCCCTCAAACATACCCATTTTTGCTTTCCGAGATAATGTTCTCGACCTCCACACATTCTTCAAGGCTCCCAGAATTTTCGCCCCCTCCCCCACCCTATGATCCACCTCCGCTTCCATGGTTCCATCCGCTGCCAGATCCACTCCCAGATATCTAAAACACTTCACTTCCTCCAGTTTTTCTCCATTCAAACTCACCTCCCAATTGACTTGACCCTCAACCCTACTGTACCTAATAACCTTGCTCTTATTCACATTTACTCATTTTTTTTTTTTTTTGCCGCTGTCTCCCGCGTTTGCGAGGTAGCGCAAGGAAACAGACGAAAGAAATGGCCCAACCCACCCCCATACACATGTATATACATACACGTCCACACACGCAAATATACATACCTACCCAGCTTTCCATGGTTTACCCCAGAGGCTTCACATGCCCTGATTCAATCCACTGACAGCACGTCAACCCCGGTATACCACATCGATCCAATTCACTCTATTCCATGCCCTCCTTTCACCCTCCTGTATGTTCAGGCCCCGATCACACAAAATTTATTTATTTATTTTATTTATTTTATTTATTTTATTTATTTTGCTTTGTCGCTGTCTCCCGCATTAGCGAGGTAGCGCAAGGAAAATTATGAAAGAATGGCCCAACCCACCCACATATACATGTATATACATACACGTCCAGACACGCAAATATACATACCCATACATCTCAACGTATACATATATATACACACACACGTATACATATATACACATGTACATAATTCATACTGTCTGCCTTTATTCATTCCCATTGCCACCATGCCACACTTGAAATAACAATCCCCTTCCCCCTCATGTGTGCGAGGTAGCGCTAGGAAGACAACAAAGGCCCCATTCGTTCACACTCAGTCTCTAGCTGTCATGTAATAATGCATCGAAACCACAGCTCCCTTTACACATCCAGGCCCTACAGAACTTACCATGGTTTACCCCAGATGCTTCACATACCCTGGTTCAATCCATTGACAGCACATCGACCCCGGTATACCACATCGTTCCAATTCATTCTACTCCTCGCACGCCTTTCACCCTCCTGCATGTTCAGGCCCCGATCACTCAAAATCTTTTTCACTCCATCTTTCCACCTCCAATTTGGTCTCCCACTTCTCCTCGTTCCCTCCACCTCTGACACATATATCCTCTTGGTGAATCTTTCCTCACTCATTCTCTCCATGTGACCAAACCATTTCAAAACACCCTCTTCTGCTTTCTCAACCACACTCTTTGTATTATCACACATCTCTCTTACCCTATTATTACTTACTCGATCAAACCACCTCACACCACATATTGTCCTCAAACATCTCATTTCCAACACATCCACCATCCTCCACACAACCCTTTCTATAGACCACACCTCGCCACCATATAACATTGTTGGGACCATTCTTCCTTCAAACATACCCATTTTTGCTTTCCAAGATAATGTTCTCGCCTTCCACACATTTTTCAACACTTCCAGAAACTTTGCCCCCTCCCCCACCCTGTGACTCACTTCAGCATCCATGGTTCCATCTGCTGCCAAATCCACTCCCAGATATCTAAAACACTTCACTTCCTCCAGTTTTTCTCCATTGAGACATAGCTCTCACTTGACTTGTCCCTCAACTCTACTGTGCCTTATAAGCTTGCTCTTGTTCACATTTGCTCTCAGCTTTCTTCTTTCACACACTTAACCAAACTCAGTCACCAGCTTCTGCAGTTTCTCACCCAAATCATCCTCAAGCGCTGTATCATCAGTGAACAACAACTGACTCACCTCCCTAGCCCTCTCATCCACAACAGAATGCATACTTGCCCCTCTCTCCAAAACTCTTGCATTCACCTCCCTAACAACCCCAACCATATACAAATTAAACAATCATGGAGACATCATCCCCCCTGCCAGAAGCAAACATTCACTGGAACCAATCACTTTCCTCGCTTCCTACTCAAACACATGCCTTACATCCTTGGTAAAAACTTTTCACTGCTTCTAGAAACTTATCTCCCACACCATATACTCTTAAAACTCACAAAGTGTCTCTATCAACCCTTATCATATGCCTTCTTCAGGTCCATAAATGCTACATACAAATCCACTTGCTTTTCAAATTATTTCTCACATACATTATTCAAATCAAACACCTGATCCACACATCCTCTACCACTTCTGAAACCATGCTACTCTTCCTCAATCTGATGCTCTGCACATGCCTTTACCCTCTCAGTCAATACCTTCCCATATAATTTCCCAGGAATCCTCAACAAATTTATGCCTCTGTAATTTGAAAACTCACCTTTATCCCCTTTGCCTTTGTACATTGGCACTATGCATGCCTTCCGCCAATCCTCAGGCACTTCACCATGATCTACACACACACTGAATTTCCTTTCCAACTAATCAACAACACAACCACCTCCTTTTTTATTAAATTCCACTACAGTACCATCCAAACCCGCCACCTTCCTGGTTTTCATATTCCGCAAAGCTTTCACTATTTCTTCTCTGTTTACCAACCATTCTCCCATAAGCTCTCACTTCACACACCACCCAGACCAACACACCCTACATCTGCTACTCACTCATCAAACTCATTCAACAAACCTTCAATATACTCATTCCATCTCCTTCTCACTTCATCACTACTTGTTGTTACCTTCCCATTTGCCACCTTTACCGATTTTCTCATTTGTTCTCTTGTCTTCCACACTTTATTTACCTCCTTCCAAAACATCTTTTTATTCTCCCTAAAATTTAATGATACTCTCTCACCCCAACTCTAATTTGCCCTCATTTTTGCCTCTTGCACCTTTCTCTTGACCTGCCTCTTTCTTTTATGCATCTCCCAGTCATCTGCACTATTTCCCTGCAAAAATCGACCACATGCCTCTCTCTTCTCTTTCATTAATAATCTTACTTCTTCGTCCCACCACTCACTACCCTTTCTAATCTGCCCACCTCCCATGTTTCTCATGCCACAATCATCTTTTGCGGAAGCCATCACTGCCTCCCTAAATACATCCCATTCCCCCCCCACTCCCCTTACGTCCTTTGCTCTCACCTTTTTCCACTCTGCACTCAGTCTCTCTTGGTACTTTCTCACACATGTCTCCTTCCCAAGCTCACTTACTCTCATCACTCTCTTCACCCCAACATTCTCTCCTCTGAAAACTTCAACAAATCTTCATCTTCGCCTCCACAAGGTAATGATCAGACATCCCTCCAGTTGCACCTCTCAGCACATTAACATCCAAAAGTCTCACTCCTACACACCTATCAATTAACACGTAATCCAGTAACAGCCTCTGGCCATCTCTCCTACTTACATATGTATACTTATGTATATCTCTTTTTAAACCAGGTATTCCCGATCACCAGTCATTTTTCAGCACACAAATCTACAAGCTCTTTACCATTTCCATTTACAACACTAAACACCCCATGTACAACAATCATTCTCTCAACTGCCACATTACTCACCTTTGCATTCAAATCACCCATGACTATAACCCAGTCTCGTGCATCAAAACTACTAACACACTCACTCAACTGCACCCAAAACACTTGCCTCTCATGATCTTTCTCCTTATGAACAGGTGCACAGGCACCAATAATCACCCATCTCTCTCCATCCACTTTCAGTTTTACCCATATCAAGCTAAATGTTACTTTTTTAAACTCTATCACATACTCTCACAACTCCTGTTTCAGTTGTGCTACTCCTTCATTTGTTCTTGTCCTCTCCCCAACCCCTGACTTTAATCCCAAAACATTCCCAAACCACTCTTCCCCTTTATCCTTGAGCTTTGTTTCACTCGGAGCCAAGACATCCAGGTTCCTTTCCTCAAACATACTACCTATCTCCTTTTTTCTCATCTTGGTTACATCCACACACTTTAAACTCCCCAATCTGAGCCTTCGAGGAGAATGAGCACTCCCCGCGTGACTCCTTCTGTTTCCCCTTTAAGAAAGTTAAAATTACAAGGAGGGGAGGGTTTCTAGCCCCCTTCTCCCATCCCCTTATATATATCTCTCTTTTTAAACCAGGTATTCCCAATCATCAGTCCTTTTTCACCACAAATCCACAAGCTCTTCACCATTTCTATTTACAACAGTGAACACCCCATGTACACTAGTTATACCCTCCACTGCCACATTACTCATCCTTGCATTCAAATCCTCCATCACTATATCCCAGTTTCATGCATCAAAGCTGCTAACACACTCACTCAGCTGCTCCCAAAACACTTGCCTCTTTTTATTTATTTATTATTATCTTTCATTTTAAGGTAGTGCTAGGAAACAGATAAAGGATGGCCCAACCTACCCACATATACATGTATATACATAAACGCCCCCACACGCACATATACATACATGCACATTTCAGCGTATACATACATATACATACACAGACATATACATATATACACATGTACACATTCATACTTGCTGTCTTCATCCATTCCCATTGCCACCCCACCACACACAAAATAGCATCCTCCCCCAGCAAGGCAGTGCCAGAAACAGAGAAAGAGGCCACATTCATTCACACTCAGTCTCTAGCTGTCATGTGTAATGCACCAACACCACAGCTCCCTTTCCACATCCAGGCCACACAGACCTTTCCATTGTTTACCCCAGATGCTTCACATGCCCTGCTTCAATCCACTGACAGCATGCCGAACCCAGTATAACACATTGTTCCAATGTTCCAATGCACTCTATTCCCTGCACACCTTTCACCCTCTTGTATGTTCAGGCCCTGATCGCTCAAAATCTTTTTCCCTCCATCCTTCCACCTCCAATTTGGTCTCCCTCTTCTTCTTCCCTCCACCTCTGACACATATATCCTCTTTGTCAATCTTTCCTCTCTCATTCTCTTGATGTGTCCAGACCATTTCAACACACCCTCTTCTGCTCTCTCAGCCATACTCTTTTTATTACCAAACATTTCTCTTACCCTTTCAATCAAACCACCTCATACCACATATTGTCCTAAAACATTTCATTGCCAACACATCCATGCTCCTCCGCACAATCCTATCTATTACCCATGCCTCGCAACCTTATATCATTGTTGGAACCACAATTCCTTCAAACACCCAGTTTTGCTCTCCGAGATAACATTCTCGCCTTCCACACATTCTTCATTGCTCCCAGAACCTTCACCCCCTACCCCAAGCTGTGACTCACTTCCGCTTCCATGGTTCCAGCCGCTGCCAAGTCCACTCCCAGTTATCTAAAACACTTCATGTCTTCCAGTTTTTCTTCGTTCAAACTTACCTCCCAGTTAACTCGTCCCTCGGCTCTACTGAACCTAATAACCTTGCTCTTATCCACATTTACTCTCAACTTTATGTTTATTATTTATTATACTTAATCACTGTTTCCCACGTCAGTGAGGTTGTGCCAGGAAATAGACAAAGAATGGCCCATCCACTCATGTACACATATATTTGTACATACACACATATTCATACATATACATGTCAACATAAACATACATATAAATACACATACACAGACATATACATGTATGAACGTTTTATTTTTTTATTACTCTTTGTTGCTGTCTCCCGCGTTAGCGAGGTAGTGCAAGGAAACAGACGAAAGAATGGCCCAACCCACCCACATACACATGTATATACATGCACGTCCACACACGCACATATATATATACATATGTATACATATATATACACACACAGACTTATACATATATACACATTTACATTTTTCAAACTTGCTGCCTTTATCCATTCCCGTCGCCACCCCACCACGCATGAAAGGACAACTCCCTTCCCCCGCATGCGCACGAGCTAGTGCTAGGAAAAGACAACAAAGCCACATTCATTTACACTCAGTCTCTAGCTGTCATGTATGATGCACCAAAACCACAGCTCCCTTTCCACATCCAGGCCCCACAAAACTTTCCATGGTTTACCCCAGACACTTCACATGCCCTGGTTCAATCCATTCACAGCACGTCGTTCCAATTCACTGTATTCCTTGTATGCCTTTCACTCATCTGCATGTTCAATCCCCGATCACTCAAAATCTTTTTCACTCCATCTTTACACCTCTAATTTGGTCTCCCACTTCTCATTCCCTCCACCTCTGACACATATATCCTCTTTGTCAATCTTTCCTCACTCATTCTCTCCATGTGACCAAACCATTTCAAAACACCCTTTTCTGCTTTCTCAACCACACTCTTTTTATTACCACACATCTCTCTTACCCTTTCATTACTTACTTGATCAAAACACATCACACCACATATTGTCCTCATACATCTCATTTCCAACACATCCACCCTCCTCCACACAACTCTATCTATAGCCCATGCCTCACAACCATATAACATTGTTGGAACCACTATTCCTTCAAACATACCCATTTTTGCTTTCCAAGATAACGTTATCGACTTCCACACATTTTTCAGTGCTCCCAGAACTTTCACCTCCTCCCCCACCCTGTGACTCACTTCTGCTTCCATAGTTCCATCTGCTGCCAAATCCACTCCCAGATATCTAAAACACTTCACTTCCTCCAGTTTTTCTCCATTCAAACTTACCTCCCAATTGATATGTCCCTGAACCCTACTGTACCTAATAACCTTGCTCTTATTCACATTTACTCTCAGCTTTCTTCTTTCACACATTTTACCAGACTCAGTCACCAGCTTCTGCAGTTTCTCACCCGAATCAACCACTAGCACTGTATCATCAGTGAACAACAACTGACTCACTTCCCAAGCTCTGTCATCCAGACATCCTTTACCACTTCTGAAACCACACTGCTCTTCCCCAATCTGATGCTCTGTACATGCTTTCACCCTCTCAATCAATACCCTCCCATATAATTTCCCAGGAATACTCAACAAACTTATACCTCTGTAATTTGAGCACTCACCTTTATCCCCTTTGCCTTTGTACAATGGCACTATGCATGCATTCCACCAATCCTCAGGCACCTCACCATGAGTCATACATACATTAAATATCCTTACCAACCAGTCAACAACACAGTCACCCCCTTTTTTAATAAATTCCACTGCAATACTATCCAAACCCGCTGCCTTGCCAGATTTCATCTTCCTCATAGCTTTTACTACCTCTTCTCTGTTTACCAAATCATATATACATGTACATATTCATATATTTGCTTGTCTTCATCCATTCCTGTCGCAACCCCACCACACAGGAAATAGCGTCACTACCCCCTGCTTCAGCGAGGTAGCACCAGAAAAACAAACAAGAAGACCACATTCATTCACACTCAATTTGTAGATATTATGTGTAATGTACCAAAACCACAGCGCCCTATCCACATCCAGGCCCCACACATAGATGTTTTATATGATAATTATTCTAATCATGCTGAGAGAAGAGAAATTTTTTCATCATCTTGACTGCCAAACACAATACTTCATTTTATTTAGAATGTGTTACTGTAAAGTAGCCAGATTATATAGGGAAAATGCTGCATGAATCTCCATGCAAAAAAACATCAATATTTTACATTCACAATCGGTGCATATTTCAGAAAAGGGATTCTCATCTGTTTATTTGCTGAGTATAACAGCAGCCATAAAATGTGCTTTGATTATTGTCTTGATTATTTTTGTATCATGTCTTGACAGTTATGGGAAGATTTCAATGTAAATTATACAAACTAATTTTCTCCCCTGCCTAGATTGGAAGGGAAATCTACTGGGAAGGTTCAGGAGTGGACGAGGTGGGCAAGGAGAAGGGAACTGATATTGTCCGCGTCACTGTCAACCCAAAGTATTACCGTCCAGCAGAAGTGGTGAGTAGTAACGATGTGGTTGAAATTTACAAGAGTTAAATTTTAGCCGAAAAATGACCCTTCAGTTTCATAGATATTCATATTTATAAACAAAGTAATCATTGAATTATTCTCTTGATAGCATGATGCTTGTTAATTTCTTCTGAACAAAGTAAAGAAAAGGCAGCAACTGTAGCTTCTAAAATTGTTTTGATTGACAGAACCCTATTTTTTTTTTCTGCTTGCCCTTGGATAATGCTTATCCAACATTTTTACTCATTGGTGTGGAGTTGTCCTTATTCATGGTAAATTGAGGAATGTGTTTGATTGGTTTGGGATTTTAGGAGTACAGCTTGGTGATTTAAATAATTTCTTTTGTGTCAGTTGCCCTGGTCATCGATAAGCTGAGGGATCTACTTTTGGAAATTGAATGCAAGTGCAGAGTTATCTTAAAGTCAATTAGCCGAGTCAAATTTTCAAGATAACCAATTCAGCAACAATAGTCCAATGAATTTGTTAAGAATATGACTCACTCATGGCCAATAGTCATAGAGGTTGTGGGTATCCAGCATCTTTCATCTTGAATTTCAGACTTCTATGTCTTATTAGACATAAGTCACCATCAGCAGTTGTTTTATATTAAGAGACTTCTAGAGGTGGGTGGAGAGAGGTGGGTGATTATTGGTGCATATGCACCTGGGCATGAGAAGAAAGATCATGAGAGGCAAGTGTTTTGGGAGCAGCTAAATGAGTGTGTTAGCGGTTTTGATGCACGAGACCGGGTTATAGTGATGGGTGATTTGAATGCAAAGGTGAGTAATGTGGCAGTTGAGGGAATAATTGGTATGCATGGGGTGTTCAGTGTTGTAAATGGAAATGGTGAAGAGCTTGTAGATTTATGTGCTGAAAAAGGACTGATGATTGGGAATACCTGGTTTAAAAAGCGAGATATACATAAGTATACTTATGTAAGTAGGAGAGATGGCCAGAGAGCGTTATTGGATTACGTGTTAATTGACAGGCGTGCGAAAGAGAGACTTTTGGATGTCAATGTGCTGAGAGGTGCAACTGGAGGGATGTCTGATCATTATCTTGTGGAGGCTAAGGTGAAGATTAGTATGGGTTTTCAGAAAAGAAGAGTGAATGTTGGGGTGAAGAAGGTGGTGAGAGTAAGTGAGCTTGGGAAGGAGACCTGTGTGAGGAAGTATCAGGAGGGACTGTGTACAGGGAGTGGGGGAGGAATGGGATGTATTTAGGGAATCAGTGATGGATTGCGCAAAAGATGCTTGTGGCATGAGAAGAGTGGGAGGTGGGCTGTTTAGAAAGGGTAGTGAGTGGTGGGATGAAGAAGTAAGAGTATTAGTGAAAGAGAAGAGAGAGGCATTTGGACGATTTTTGCAGGGAAAAAATGCAATTGAGTGGGAGAAGTATAGAAGAAAGAGACAGGAGGTAAAGAGAAAGGTGCAAGAGGTGAAAAAAAGGGCAAATGAGAGTTGGGGTGAGAGACTATCAGTAAATTTTAGGGAGAATAAAAAGATGTTCTGGAAGGAGGTAAATAGGGTGCGTAAGACAAGGGAGCAAATGGGAACTTCAGTGAAGGGCGTAAATGGGGAGGTGATAACAAGTAGTGGTGATGTGAGAAGGAGATGGAATGAGTATTTTGAAGGTTTGTTGAATGTGTCTGATGACAGAGTGGCAGATATAGGGTGTTTGGGTCGAGGTGGTGTGCAAAGTGAGAGGGTTAGGGAAAATGATTTGGTAAACAGAGAAGAGGTAGTAAAAGCTTTGCAGAAGATGAAAGCCGGCAAGGCAGCAGGTTTGGATGGTATTGCAGTGGAATTTATTAAAAAAGGGGGTGACTGTACTGTTGACTGGTTGGTAAGGTTATTTAATGTATGTATGACTCATGGTGAGGTGCCTGAGGATTGGCGGAATGCGTGCATAGTGCCATTGTACAAAGGCAAAGGGGATAAGAGTGAGTGCTCAAATTACAGAGGTATAAGTTTGTTGAGTATTCCTGGTAAATTATATGGGGAGGGTATTGATTGAGAGGGTGAAGGCATGTACAGAGCATCAGATTGGGGAAGAGCAGTGTGGTTTCAGAAGTGGTAGAGGATGTGTGGATCAGGTGTTTGCTTTGAAGAATGTATGTGAGAAATACTTAGAAAAGCAAATGGATTTGTATGTAGCATTTATGGATCTGGAGAAGGCATATGATAGAGTTGATAGAGATGCTCTGTGGAAGGTATTAAGAATATATGGTGTGGGAGGCAAGTTGTTAGAAGCAGTGAAAAGTTTTTATCGAGGATGTAAGGCATGTGTACGTGTAGGAAGAGAGGAAAGTGATTGGTTCTCAGTGAATGTAGGTTTGCGGCAGGGGTGTGTGATGTCTCCATGGTTGTTTAATTTGTTTATGGATGGGCTTGTTAGGGAGGTAAATGCAAGAGTCTTGGAAAGAGGGGCAAGTATGAAGTCTGTTGGGGATGAGAGAGCTTGGGAAGTGAGTCAGTTGTTGTTCGCTGATGATACAGCGCTGGTGGCTGATTCATGTGAGAAACTGCAGAAGCTGGTGACAGGAGTTTGGTAAAGTGTGTGGAAGAAGAAAGTTAAGAGTAAATGTGAATAAGAGCAAGGTTATTAGGTACAGTAGGGTTGAGGGTCAAGTCAATTGGGAGGTGAGTTTGAATGGAGAAAAACTGGAGGAAGTGAAGTGTTTTAGATATCTGGGAGTGGATCTGTCAGCGGATGGAACCATGGAAGCGGAAGTGGATCATAGGGTGTGGGAGGGGGCGAAAATTTTGGGAGCCTTGAAAAATGTGTGGAAGTCGAGAACATTATCCCGGAAAGCAAAAATGGGTATGTTTGAAGGAATAGTGGTTCCAACAATGTTGTATGGTTGCGAGGCGTGGGCTATGGATAGAGTTGTTCGCAGGAGGATGGATGTGCTGGAAATGAGATGTTTGAGGACAATGTTTGGTGTGAGGTGGTTTGATCGAGTAAGTAACGTAAGGGTAAGAGAGATGTGTGGAAATAAAAAGAGCGTGGTTGAGAGAGCAGAAGAGGGTGTTTTGAAATGGTTTGGGCACATGGAGAGAATGAGTGAGGAAAGATTGACCAAGAGGATATATGTGTCAGAGGTGGAGGGAACGAGGAGAAGAGGGAGACCAAATTGGAGGTGGAAAGATGGAGTGAAAAGGATTTTGTGTGATCGGGGCCTGAACATGCAGGAGGGTGAAAGGAGGGCAAGGAATAGAGTGAATTGGAGCGATGTGGTATACAGGGGTTGACGTGCTGTCAGTGGATTGAATCAAGGCATGTGAAGTGTCCGGGGTAAACCATGGTAAGCTGTGTAGGTATGTATATTTGCGTGTGTGGACGTGTGTATGTACATGTGTATTGGGGGGGGGGGGTTGGGCCATTTCTTTCGTCTGTTTCCTTGCGCTACCTCGCAAACGCGGGAGACAGCAACGAGGTATAAAAAAAAAAAAAAAAAAACTTCTAGTAGTGGGGGATCAGCTTTAAGGTGACCTAAAGAAGATGAAATAGTAGATTTCTTTGTTTTAGACTTCATAAATAATAAGCTTAAATGATAAGTGGTAGGTAGAATTTTTTAAGGATTTAGTAGGAACTAGCATTGGAAAGATTTGAAAACTCATGGAGCTTAGGAGAGTTTGGTTGAGGCAGTCAAGTTGTTTTAAAAAGAACAAATCATTTATCATAATAGGTGGAGTTAATGAGTGATTTAAGTAGGTTAAGATGAGACAGGGATGTGCTTTGTTACCAAGGTTGTTTAATGTCTTTAATGGATGTGGCTGTAAAGGAGGTCATAACAGGTACTAGAAAAGGGTGAGATTAGACAGTGAAGATGTTTGCTGTGTGCAGGTTGGTTGAGTTTGTCAGAGAGTTTAGTTCATCCTTCCTTGATGTTTATGAATGAAGCATGGATTTATAATAAGAGAGTGACTGAAAAAGTGCAAGCAGTGAAAATGAATATCCTAAGATTGGGATAAGAGTAAGAATATTTATGAGAATGAGGAATAAGAATGTCAGGTCAAGGTACTGGATAGAAAAGTAGAGGTTGTGAAAGTGAAGAACACACTATGGAATTGCTTCAAGGATATGGAAAGAATAGATGCAGGAAAGATTATGGGAGATGAGGTGACAGGAAAGAAAGAAAACAAGAGACCGGGAGTAAGTTGGAAAGATGAAGTCAGAGAGTATGAGACTGAGAGGACTGTAGGCATGGAGGAGAATTATGACAGTAATGATTCATAGAGAAGACTGTTTATAAACAGGTCTTATGGTAGTGGGAGGCAGTATGTTTGACATAACAAGATTTTTCCTTTAGCAAAGTCATAATCACTTCATTTGCTTTTGTGCTTGCATCAGAAGGAATTGGCAGGGCTATCAAGGAAACAGTTGTCCAAATTGAATTTGACAGTTTGGTGACCTGATCACTCCAACACTTAAGGGGCTTTGGTTATGGACAAAGATCTTCTGAGGCCATGCTTTGAATATATATAAAAAAAAAAAAAAAGGGGCAAAAGAACAGAAAATGAAAGATCAAATTTTGAGAATGATATGACTAATAGTAGGAGTGTAAAGATAAAGAGGTAAAATGATGACAAGTGTATGGTTTACGTAGGGTGAATATATTAAGTTAAACCCAAAAGCTTGGCTCAGATTAACCAAAAAACAAAATATGATTCTGAGCTTTACTTCATTCCTAAGTCATGATGGCATTTTTTGATGCAAGTTTTACTTCCTTTCACATAAAATTCTCCTCTGCATATATCAGCATTTGTTCCACTGGCATGTTTGTGTGAAATACCTTTGGTCGCAAACATTTCACTCTTTCTGCATTCCCAAACACTATCAGAAAATAAGGGAGAAATACACAAGAGATTAATACAAAATATTAAAAATTGTCATGTGAACAAATGTAAATACTGTAGAAAGTGGTTTAAACGACAGCTCACAACCCGCAATTAAATGGGTTAAATGTGATATAGGGATGCATGAATGCCTCAGATTTGACAAGTATGACACTAAATTCACTGCTTGTCTTCCTCTATGAGCTCTACGAACAAAGCATAATCATGAGGAACCAGTAAAGTTTAGGGCAAATCCTAGACTTACAGTAACTGAAGATTAAAAGTGATGGAGAAAAATTCACATGGGCTCAAGCTGTAGACCATCTTAGAAAATTGTCAAAATTTGCTGATAGGAAGTTGTTATTTTGGTTTAGAAGTTATGCTAATGCTATTATTATGTTGACTTCTTTGCAGAAACAACAAGAATCCAAATAACTAGACATAAGAGATCTTTTCCAACAGCTTCAGCTCTGTCAAATTTTATTTATTTTCTTTATCTATTGTACTTAATCGCCGTCTCCCATATCAGCAAGGTAGGGAAAGGAAACAGATGAGGAATGGCTCTACCCACCCACATACACATGTATATACATAAATACTCATACACGCACATATACATAAATATCCATTTCAATGTTTTTTTTTTTTTTTTTTTTATACTTTGTCGCTGTCTCCCGCGTTTGCGAGGTAGCGCAAGGAAACAGACGAAAGAAATGGCCCAACCCCCCCCCCCATACACATGTACATACACACGTCCACACACGCAAATATACATACCTACACAGCTTTCCATGGTTTACCCCAGACGCTTCACATGCCTTGATTCAATCCACTGACAGCACGTCAACCCCTGTATACCACATCGCTCCAATTCACTCTATTCCTTGCCCTCCTTTCACCCTCCTGCATGTTCAGGCCCCGATCACACAAAATCTTTTTCACTCCATCTTTCCACCTCCAATTTGGTCTCCCTCTTCTCCTCGTTCTCTCCACCTCCGACACATATATCCTCTTGGTCAATCTTTCCTCACTCATTCTCTCCATGTGCCCAAACCATTTCAAAACACCCTCTTCTGCTCTCTCAACCACGCTCTTTTTATTTCCACACATCTCTCTTACCCTTACGTTACTTACTCTATCAAACCACCTCACACCACACATTTTCCTCAAACATCTCATTTCCAGCACGTCCATCCTCCTGCGCACAACTCTATCCATAGCCCACGCCTCGCAACCATACAACATTGTTGGAACCACTATTCCTTCAAACATACCCATTTTTGCTTTCCGAGATAATGTTCTCGACTTCCACACATTTTTCAAGGCTCCCAAAATTTTCGCCCCCTCCCCCACCCTATGATCCACTTCCGCTTCCATGGTTCCATCCGCTGCCAGATCCACTCCCAGATATCTAAAACACTTCACTTCCTCCAGTTTTTCTCCATTCAAACTCACCTCCCAATTGACTTGACCCTCAACCCTACTGTACCTAATAACCTTGCTCTTATTCACATTTACTCTTAACTTTCTTCTCCCACACACTTTACCAAACTCAGTCACCAGCTTCTGCAGTTTCTCACATGAATCAGCCACCAGCGCTGTATCATCAGCGAACAACAACTGACTCACTTCCCAAGCTCTCTCATCCCCAACAGACTTCATACTTGCCCCTCTTTCCAGGACTCTTGCATTTACCTCCCTAACAACCCCATCCATAAACAAATTAAACAACCATGGAGACATCACACACCCCTGCCGCAAACCTACATTCACTGAGAACCAATCACTTTCCTCTCTTCCTACACGTACACATGCCTTACATCCTCGATAAAAACTTTTCACTGCTTCTAACAACTTGCCTCCCACACCATATATTCTTAATACCTTCCACAGAGCATCTCTATCAACTCTATCATATGCCTTCTCCAGATCCATAAATGGTACATACAAATCCATTTGCTTTTCTAAGTATTTCTCACATACATTCTTCAAAGCAAACACCTGATCCACACATCCTCTACCACTTCTGAAACCGCACTGCTCTTCCCCAATCTGATGCTCTGTACATGCCTTCACCCTCTCAATCAATACCCTCCCATATAATTTACCAGGAATACTCAACAAACTTATACCTCTGTAATTTGAGCACTCACTCTTATCCCCTTTGCCTTTGTACAATGGCACTATGCACGCATTCCGCCAATCCTCAGGCACCTCACCATGAGTCATACATACATTAAATAACCTTACCAACCAGTCAACAATACAGTCACCCCCTTTTTTAATAAATTCCACTGCAATACCATCCAAACCTGCTGCCTTGCCGGCTTTCATCTTCCGCAAAGCTTTTACTACCTCTTCTCTGTTTACCAAATCATTTTCCCTAACCCTCTCACTTTGCACACCACCTCGACCAAAACACCCTATATCTGCCACTCTGTCATCAGACACATTCAACAAACCTTCAAAATACTCATTCCATCTCCTTCTCACATCACCACTACTTGTTATCACCTCCCCATTTACGCCCTTCACTGAAGTTCCCATTTGCTCCCTTGTCTTACGCACCCTATTTACCTCCTTCCAGAACATCTTTTTATTCTCCCTAAAATTTACTGATAGTCTCTCACCCCAACTCTCATTTGCCCTTTTTTTCACCTCTTGCACCTTTCTCTTGACCTCCTGTCTCTTTCTTTTATACTTCTCCCACTCAATTGCATTTTTTCCCTGCAAAAATCGTCCAAATGCCTCTCTCTTCTCTTTCACTAATACTCTTACTTCTTCATCCCACCACTCACTACCCTTTCTAAACAGCCCACCTCCCACTCTTCTCATGCCACAAGCATCTTTTGCGCAATCCATCACTGATTCCCTAAATACATCCCATTCCTCCCCCACTCCCCTTACTTCCATTGTTCTCACCTTTTTCCATTCTGTACACAGTCTCTCCTGGTACTTCCCCACACAGGTCTCCTTCCCAAGCTCACTTACTCTCACCACCTTCTTCACCCCAACATTCACTCCTCTTTTCTGAAAACCCATACTAATCTTCACCTTAGCCTCCACAAGATAATGATCAGACATCCCTCCAGTTGCACCTCTCAGCACATTAACATCCAAAAGTCTCTCTTTCGCACGCCTGTCAATTAACACGTAATCCAATAACGCTCTCTGGCCATCTCTCCTACTTACATAAGTATTCTTATGTATATCTCGCTTTTTAAACCAGGTATTCCCAATCATCAGTCCTTTTTCAGCACATAAATCTACAAGGTCTTCACCATTTCCATTTACAACACTGAACACCCCATGCATACCAATTATTCCCTCAACTGCCACATTACTCACCTTTGCATTCAAATCACCCATCACTATAACCCGGTCTCGTGCATCAAAACCGCTAACACACTCATTCAGCTGCTCCCAAAACACTTGCCTCTCATGATCTTTCTTCTCATGCCCAGGTGCATATGCACCAATAATCACCCACCTCTCTCCATCAACTTTCAATTTTACCCATATTAATCGATAATTTACTTTCTTACATTCTATCACATACTCCCACAACTCCTGTTTCAGGAGTATTGCTACTCCTTCCCTTGCTCTTGTCCTCTCACTAACCCCTGACTTCACTCCCCAGACATTTCCAAACCACTCTTCCCCTTTACCCTTGAGCTTCGTTTCACTCAGAGCCAAAACATCCAGGTTCCTTTCCTCAAACATACTACCTATCTCTCCTTTTTTCACATCTTGGTTACATCCACACACATTTAGGCACCCCACTCTGAGCCTTCGAGGAGGATGATCACTCCCCGCGTGACTCCTTCTTCTGTTTCCCATTTTAGAAAGTTAATACAAGGAGGGGAGGATTTCCGGCCCCCCGCTCCCGTCCCCTCTAGTCGCTTTCTACGACACGCGAGGAATACGTGGGAAGTATTCTTTCACCCCTATCCCCAGGGATAATATACATATATATATACATATACACACACACACACATACACACACATACGCACATACACACACACACACACACATACATATATATACATATGAAAAATGTAAGAAACAATTTAGAAAACAAACTTTTAGCTTGAAATGTATACATACATATACATACACAGACATATACATTTATACACATGTACATATTCATACTTGCTGCCATCATCCATTTAGATTAATTTCATTTAATTGGAATTTACTTACAGGCTCAAAGATACATTATGATAAGTCAGAGAACACAAGGCATTTAAAGAAATAAAAGTAAAGAGTTACTTTGTAATTCACAATTGTTAAACATCATCTGCATTTCTTAAATATCAAGTTTATGAAAACAATGTCTATAGGTGAGGGAGATAAATTGTGGCAGTGTGTATTTGTGTGTGTGTGTGCATGTGTGTGTGGTGATTGGAGGGGGTGTGGAAAGGCGAGTCTGTCGCTATGTAGTGATGACACAGTTCCGATGGCAAACTCCGGTGTGAGAGTGCAGAAGCTGGTGTCTAATTATCTAATTAGGTTTGGGAGACTGTGTGAGAGAAGAAAATTGAGTTTGTGTGATACAATAGCATCTCCATCCTTCCACCTTCAATTTGGTCTCCCACTTCTCCTTCTTCCCTCCACCTCTGACACACATAACCTCTTTTGTCAATCTTTCTCACTCCTCACTCATTTTCTCCATATGTCCAAACCATTTCAACACACCTTCTCCTACTCTTTCAACCACACTCTTTTTATTACCACACACCTCTCTCACCCTTTCATTACTTACTCAATCATACCACCTCACACTACATATTGCCCTCAAACATTACATTCCCAACACATCCACCCTCCTCCTCACAACCCTATCTATAGCCCATGCCTTGCAACTATATAACATTGTTAGAACCACTATTCCTTCAAACATATCCATTTTTGCTCTCTCAGATAACGTTCTCGCCTTCCACATGTTCTTCAACGCTCCGGGAACCTTCGCCCCCTCCCCCACCCTCTGACTTACTTCCGCTTCCATGGTTCCATCTACTGCTAAGTCCACTCTCAGATATCTAAAACACTTCACTTCCTCCAGTTTTTCTCCATTCAAACTTACCTCCCAGTTAACTTGTCCCTCAACCCTACTTAACCTAATAACCTTTCTCTTATTCACATTTACTCTCAACTTTCTTCTTTCACACACTTTATCAAACTCTGTCACCAACTTCTGCAGTTTCTTACCTGAATCAACCACCAGTGCTGTATCATCAATGAACAACAATTGACTCACTTCCCAAGCCCTCTCATCCACAACAGACTGCATACTTGCCCCTCTCTCCCTAACCACCCCATCCATAAACAAATAAAACAACCATGGAGACATCACACACCCCTGCCACAAACCAACATTCATTGGGAACCAATCACTTTCTTATCTTCCTACTCGTACACATTCCTTACGTCCTTGGTAAAGACTTTTCACTGCTTCTAGTGTTACAGATATCTCCTCTATTTACTAATAAATTTTAGAGTCACTCATTATATCTTATTCAGTTTTCTTTGAGGAATGATATGTGCAGAATACATTACATATATTGTTTTGAGGGTCTTATTATTGTATGTTGATATAAGAGATTTTGTTTATTAGAGTGTAAACAAATTAAGAGTAATTTTTCAATATTATTACAAATTATGGAAGGACAAAGCATATGTAAGAGACAAGAGAAAGTGATATGAAGAATTTGTATAGAAACTGGGAAAAGGCCAAGATCAAGTCTCTCTCACAGAATGGTCATGGAGGAAGTATGTGATACAAAGCTGTTGGTAAATGTATAATGTAATCTGTACACATCTCAGTCATTTCAAACCCGTATATTATGTAATTGAGGCCAGTAAATTTGCCAAAGAGATGTAAAGTAAAGTAAGATAAAGTAAGATAGAGATCAATGTATCAGGTATAAATTGTATTATTTATGTTACAAGAGAGCCATGTTTATTTTTGCTATTATGCATAGTGGTTACATCCACACACATTCAGACACCCCAGTGTGAGTCTTCGAGGAGGTTGAGCACTCCCCACTTGACTCCTTCGTCTGTTTCCCTTTTTAGAAATTTAGATACAATGAGGGGGGCTTCAGACCCCTGCTCCCACCCCTTTTTTCGCCTTCGACGACACTTAGGGAATACGTGGGATGTATTCTTTCTCCCCTATCCCCTATTTATTATACTAGATTGCTGTTTCCTGCATCAGTGAAGTAGCATGCCCATACACACATATATACATATTTATACATATCAACATATACACATATGCATACATATACATATACAAACCACAGCTCCCTTTCCACATCCAGGCCCCACACAACTTTCCATGGTTTACCCCAGACGCATCACATCAGGGCATGTGAAGCGTCTGGGGTAAACCATGGAAAGTTGTGTGGGGCCTGGATGTGGAAAGGGAGCTGTGGTTTGCGTGGCAGCTAGAGACTGAGTGAGAACGAATTGGGCCTTTGTTGTCTTTTCCTAGTGCTACCTCGCACACATGAGGGGGGAGGGGGATGGTATTCCATGTGTGGCGAGGTGGCGATGGGAGTGAATGGGGGCAGACAGTGTGAATTGTGTGCATGGGTATATATGTATGTGTCTGTGTATGCATATATATGTGTACATTGAGATGTATAGGTATGTATATTTGCGTGTGTGGACGTGTGTGTGTATACATTGTGTATGGGGGTGGGTTGGGCCATTTCTTTCATCTGTTTCCTTGCGCTACCTCGCAAACGCGGGAGACAGCGACAAAGCAAAATAAAAAAAAGTATAAATTTTTTTTTTTTTTTTTTTATACTTTGTCGCTGTCTCCCGCGCTTGCGAGGTAGCGCAAGGAAACAGATGAAAGAAATGGCCCAACCCCCCCATACACATGTATATACATACGTCCACACACGCGAATATACATACCTACACAGCTTTCCATGGTTTACCCCAGACGCTTCACATGCCTTGATTCAATCCACTGACAGCACGTCAACCCTGGTATACCACATCGCTCCAATTCACTCTATTCCTTGCCCTCCTTTCACCCTCCTGCATGTTCAGGCCCCGATCACACAAAATCTTTTTCACTCCATCTTTCCACCTCCAATTTGGTCTCCCTCTTCTCCTCGTTCCCTCCACCTCCGACACATATATCCTCTTGGTCAATCTTTCCTCACTCATTCTCTCCATGTGCCCAAACCACTTCAAAACACCCTCTTCTGCTCTCTCAACCACGCTCTTTTTATTTCCACACATCTATCTTACCCTTACCCTTACGTTACTCACTCGTTGCGAGGCGTGGGCTATGGATAGAGTTGTGCGCAGGAGGATGGATGTGCTGGAAATGAGATAAAATATATATATATATATATATATATATATATATATATATATATATATATATATATATATATATATATATATATATATATTTTTTTTTTTTTTTTTTTTTTTATACTTTGTCGCTGTCTCCCGCGTTTGCGAGGTAGCGCAAGGAAACAGACGAAAGAAATGGCCCAACCCCCCCCCCCCCATACACATGTACATACACACGTCCACACACGCAAATATACATACCTACACAGCTTTCCATGGTTTACCCCAGACGCTTCACATGCCTTGCTTCAATCCACTGACAGCACGTCAACCCCTGTATACCACATGACTCCAATTCACTCTATTTCTTGCCCTCCTTTCACCCTCCTGCATGTTCAGGCCCCGATCACACAAAATCTTTTTCACTCCATCTTTCCACCTCCAATTTGGTCTCCCTCTTCTCCTCGTTCCCTCCACCTCCGACACATATATCCTCTTGGTCAATCTCTCCTCACTCATTCTCTCCATGTGCCCAAACCATTTCAAAACACCTTCTTCTGCTCTCTCAACCACGCTCTTTTTATTTCCACACATCTCTCTTACCCTTACGTTACTTACTCGATCAAACCACCTCACACCACACATTGTCCTCAAACATCTCATTTCCAGCACATCCATCCTCCTGCGCACATCTCTATCCATAGCCCACGCCTCGCAACCATACAACATTGTTGGAACCACTATTCCCTCAAACATACCCATTTTTGCTTTCCGAGATAATGTTCTCGACTTCCACACATTTTTCAAGGCTCCCAAAATTTTCGCCCCCTCCCCCACCCTATGATCCACTTCCGCTTCCATGGTTCCATCCGCTGACAGATCCACTCCCAGATATCTAAAACACTTCACTTCCTCCAGTTTTTCTCCATTCAAACTCACCTCCCAATTGACTTGACCCTCACCCCTACTGTACCTAATAACCTTGCTCTTATTCACATTTACTCTCAACTTTCTTCTTCCACACACTTTACCAAACTCAGTCACCAGCTTCTGCAGTTTCTCACATGAATCAGCCACCAGCGCTGTATCATCAGCGAACAACAACTGACTCACTTCCCAAGCTCTCTCATCCCCAACAGACTTCATACTTGCCCCTCTTTCCAGGACTCTTGCATTTACCTCCCTAACAACCCCATCCATAAACAAATTAAACAACCACGGAGACATCACACACCCCTGCCGCAAACCTACATTCACTGAGAACCAATCACTTTCCTCTCTTCCTACACGTACACATGCCTTACATCCTCGATAAAAACTTTTCACTGCTTCTAACAACTTGCCTCCCACACCATATATTCTTAATACCTTCCACAGAGCATCTCTATCAACTCTATCATATGCCTTCTCCAGATCCATAAATGCTACATACAAATCCATTTGCTTTTCTAAGTATTTCTCACATACATTCTTCAAAGCAAACACCTGATCCACACATCCTCTACCACTTCTGAAACCGCACTGCTCTTCCCCAATCTGATGCTCTGTACATGCCTTCACCCTCTCAATCAATACCCTCCCATATAATTTACCAGGAATACTCAACAAACTTATACCTCTGTAATTTGAGCACTCACTCTTATCCCCTTTGCCTTTGTACAATGGCACTATGCACGCATTCCGCCAATCCTCAGGCACCTCACCATGAGTCATACATACATTAAATAACCTTACCAACCAGTCAACAATACAGTCACCCCCTTTCTTAATAAATTCCACTGCAATACCATCCAAACCTGCTGCCTTGCCGGCTTTCATCTTCCGCAAAGCTTTTACTACCTCTTCTCTGTTTACCAAATCATTTTCCCTAACCCTCTCACTTTGCACACCACCTCGACCAAAACACCCTATATCTGCCACTCTGTCATCAGACACATTCAACAAACCTTCAAAATACTCATTCCATCTCCTTCTCACATCACCGCTACTTGTTATCACCTCCCCATTTACGCCCTTCACTGAAGTTCCCATTTGCTCCCTTGTCTTACGCACCCTATTTACCTCCTTCCAGAACATCTTTTTATTCTCCCTAAAATTTACTGATAGTCTCTCACCCCAACTCTCATTTGCCCTTTTTCTCACCTCTTGCACCTTTCTCTTAACCTCCTGTCTCTTTCTTTTATACTTCTCCCACTCAATTGCATTTTTTCCCTGCAAAAATCGTCCAAATGCCTCTCTCTTCTCTTTCACTAATACTCTTACTTCTTCATCCCACCACTCACTACCCTTTCTAAACAGCCCACCTCCCACTCTTCTCATGCCACAAGCATCTTTTGCGCAATCCATCACTGATTCCCTAAATACATCCCATTCCTCCCCCACTCCCCTTACTTCCATTGTTCTCACCTTTTTCCATTCTGTACACAGTCTCTCCTGGTACTTCCCCACACAGGTCTCCTTCCCAAGCTCACTTACTCTCACCACCTTCTTCACCCCAACATTCATATATATATATATATATATATATATATATATATATATATATATATATATATATATATATATATATATAACTATATATATATATATATATATATATATATATATATTTTTTTTTTTTTTTTTTCATACTATTCGCCATTTCCCGCGATAGCGAGGTAGCGCTAAGAACAGAGGACTGGGCCTTTGAGGGAATATCCTCACCTGGCCCTCTTCTCTGTTCCTTCTTTTGGAAAATTAAAAAAAAAAAAAAAAACGAGAGGGGAGGATTTCCAGCCCCCCCGCTCCCTTCCCTTTTAGTCGCCTTCTATGACACGCAGGGAATACGTGGGAAGTATTCTTTCTCCCCTATCCCCAGGGAAAATATATATATATATATATATATATATATATATATATATATATATATATATATATATATATATAATGTTTAGGCCCCAGTACCCCAAAGCCTCCTTCAGTCATTCCTTTCATCTCCTTCTAGGTCTCCCTATTCCCATTTGTTTCATCTACTTTTAATATTAAGATCCTCTTAGTCAGTCTTTCTTTGCTCATCTTTGTTATATATATATATATATATATATATATATATATATATATATGCTTAATATATTCCCTGGGGATAGGGGAGAAAGAATACTTCCCACGTATTCCCTGCGTGTCGTAGAAGGCGACTAAAAGGGAAGGGAGCGGGGGGCTGGAAATCCTCCCCTCTCGTTTTTTTTTTTTTTTTTTTTTTTTTTCTTTTTTTAAAGAAGGAACAGAGAAGAGGTCCAGGTGAGGATATTCCCTCAAAGGCCCAGTCCTCTGTTCTTAACGCTACCTCGCTATCGCGGGAAATAGCGAATAGTATGAAAAAAAAATATATATATATATATATATATATATATATATATATATATATATATATATATATATATCTTTCTTTTTTTTTTTTCAAACTATTCGCCATTTCCCGCGTCAGCGAGGTAGCATTAAGAACAGAGGACTGGGCCTTGGAGGGAATATCCTCACCTGGCCCCCTTCTCTGTTCCTTGTTTTTTGGAAAAAAAAAAAAAAAAAAAAAAAAAAAGTTTTTTTTTTAATTTTCCAAAAGAAGGAACAGAAAAGGGGGTCAGGTCAGGATATTCCCTCTAAAGCCCAGTTCTCTGTTCTTAACACTACCTCGCTAACGCGGGAAATGGCAAATAGTATGAAAAAAAAATATATATATATATATATTATTATAATTTTGCTTTGTCGCTGTCTCCCGCGTTAGCGAGGTAGCGCAAGGAAAGAAACGAAAGTATGGCCCAACCTACCCACATACACATGTATATACATACACGTCCACACACACAAATATACATACCTATACATCTCAATGTACACATATATATACACACACAGACATATACATATATACACATGTACATAATTCATACTGTCTGCCTTTATTTGTTCCCATCGCCACCTCGCCACACATGGAATAACAACCCTCTCCCCCCTCATTTGTGCGAGGTAGAGCTAGGAAAAGACAACAAAGGCCCCATTCGTTCACACTCAGTCTCTAGCTTTCATGTAATAATGCACCGAAACCACAGCTCCCTTTCCACATCCAGGCCCCACAGAGCTTTCCATGGTTTACCCTAGACACTTCACATGCCCTGGTTCAATCCATTGACAGCATGTTGACCCTGGTATACCACATCGTTCCAATTCATTCTATTCCTTGCACGCCTTTCACCCTCCTGCATGTTCAGGCACCAATCACTCAAAATCTTTTTCACTCCATCTTTCCACCTCCAATTTGGTCTCCCACTTCTCCTTGTTCCCTCCACCTCTGACACATATATCCTCTTGGTCAATCTTTCCTCACTCATTCTCTCCATGTAACCAAACCATTTCAAAACACCCTCTTCTGCTCTCTCAACCACGCTCTTTTTATTTCCACACATCTCTCTTACCCTTACATTACTTACTCAATCAAACCACCTCACACCACATATTGTCCTCAAACATCTCATTTCCAGCACATCCACCCTCCTGCGCACAACTCTATCCATAGCCCACGCCTCACAACCATACAACATTGTTGGAACCACTATTCCTTCAAACATACCCATTTTTGCTTTCCGAGATAATGTTCTCGACTTCCAAACATTCTTCAAGGCTTCCAGAATTTTCGCCCCCTCCCCCACCCTATGATTCACTTCCGCTTCCATGGTTCCATCCGCTGCCAGATCCACTCCCAGATATCTAAAACACTTTACTTCCTACAGTTTTTCCCCATTCAAACTTACCTCCCAATTGACTTGACCCTCAACCCTACTGTACCTAATAACCTTACTCTTATTCACATTTACTCTTAACTTTCTTCTTTCACACACTTTACCAAACTCAGTCACCAGCTTCTGCAGTTTCTTACATGAATCAGCCACCAGCGCTGTATCATCAGCGAACAACAACTGACTCACTTCCCAAGCTCTCTCATCCACAACAGACTGCATACTTGCCCCTCTTTCCAAAACTCTTGCATTCACCTCCCTAACAACCCCATCCATAAACAAATTAAACAACCATGGAGACATCACACACCCCTGCCGCAAACCTACATTCACTGAGAACCAATCACTTTCCTCTCCTCCTACACATACACATGCCTTACATTCTCGATAAAAACTTTTCACTGCTTCTAACAACTTGCCTCCCACACCACATATTCTTAAAACCTTCCACAGAGCATCTCTATCAACTCTATCATATGCCTTCTCCAGATCCATAAATGCTACATACAAATCCATTTGTTTTTCTAAGTATTTCTCACATACATTCTTCAAAGCAATCACCTGATCCACACATCCTCTACCACTTCTGAAACCACATTGCTCTTCCCCAATCTGATGCTCTGTACATGCCTTCACCCTGTCAATCAATACCCTCCCTTATAATTTACCAGGAATACTCATCAAACTTATACCTCTGTAATTTAAGAACTCACTTTTATCCCCTTTGCCTTTGTACAATGGCACTATGCAAGCATTCTGCCAATCCTCAGGCACCTCACCATGAATCATACATACATTAAATAACCTTACCAACCAGTCAACAATACAGTCACCCCCTTTTTTAATAAATTCCACTGCAATACCATCCAAACCTGCTGCCTTGCCGGCTTTCATCTTCCGTAAAGCTTTTACTACCTCTTCTCTATTTACCAAATCATTTTCCCTAACCCTCTCACTTTGCACACCACCTCGACCAAAACACCCTATATCTGCCACTCTATCATCAAACACATTCAACAAACCTTCAAAATACTCACTCCATCTCCTTCTCACATCACCACTACTTGTTATCACCTCCCCATTAGCCCCGTTCACTGAAGTTCCCATTTGCTCCCTTGTCTTACGCACTTTATTTACCTCTTTCCAAAACATCTTTTTATTCTCTTTGAAATTTAATGATACTGTCTCACCCCAGCTCTCATTTGCCCTCTTTTTCACCTCTTGCACCTTTCTCTTGACCTCCTACCTCTTTCTTTTATACATCTCCCACTCATTTGCATTTTTTCCCTGCAAAAATCGTCCAAATGCCTCTCTCTTCTCTTTCACTAATAATCTTACTTCTTCATCCCACCACTCACTACACTTTCTGATCTGCCCACCTCCCACGCTTCTCATGCCACAAGCATCTTTTGCGCAAGCCATCACTGCTTCCCTAAATACATCCCATTCATCCCCCACTCCCCTTACCTCCTTTGTTCTCACCTTTTTCCATTCTGTACTCAGTCTCTCCTGGTACTTCCTCACACAAGTCTTCTTCCCAAGCTCACTTACTCTCACCACTCTCTTCACCCCAACATTCTGTCTTCTTTTCTGAAAACCCCCACAAATCTTCACCTTCGCCTCCACAAGATAATGATCAGACATCCCTCCAGTTGCACCTCTCAGCACATTAACATCCAAAAGTCTCTCTTTCATGCTTCTATCAATTAACACGTAATCCAGTAACGCTCTCTGGCCATCTCTCCTACTCACATACGTACACTTATGTATACCTCGCTTTTTAAACCAGGTATTAACAATCACCAGTTCTTTTTCAGTACATAAATCTACAAGCTCTTCACCATTTCCATTTACAACACTGAACACTCCATGTATACCAATTATTCCCTCAACTGCCACATTACTCACCTTTGCATTCATATCACCCATCACTATAACCCAGTCTTGTGCATCAAAACCACTAACACATTCATTCAGCTGCTCCCAAAACACTTGCCTCTCATGATCTTTCTTCTCATGCCCAGGTGCATATGCACCAATAATCACCCATCTCTCTTCATCAACTTTCAGTTTTACCCATATCAATCTAGAATTTACTTTCTTACACTCTATCACATACTCCCACAACTCCTGATTCAGGAGTAGTGCTACTCCTTCCCTTGCTCTTGTCCTCTCACTAACCCCTGACTTTACTCCCAAGACATTCCCAAACCACTCTTCCCCTTTACCCTTGAGCTTCGTTTCACTCAGAGCCAAAACATCCAGGTTCCTTTCCTCAAACATACTACCTGTCTCTCCTTTTTTCTCATCTTGGTTACATCCACACACATTTAGACACCCCAATCTGAGCCTTCGAGGAGGATGAGCACTCCTCGCGTGACTCCTTCTGTTTCCCCTTTTAGAAAGTTAAAATACGAGGGGATGGTTTCTGGCCCCCCCGCTCCCGTCCCCTTTAGTCGCCTTCTGCGACATGCGAGGAATGCGTGGGAAGTATTCTTTCTCCCCTGTCCACAGGGATATATATATATATATATATATATATATATATATATATATATATATATATATATATATATATATATATATATATATATATTATTATTATTATTATTATTATTATTTGCTTTGTCGCTGTCTCCCGCGTTTGCGAGGTAGCGCAAGGAAACAGACGAAAGAAATGGCCCAACCCAGGCCCATACACAATGTATATACATACACGTCCACACATGCAAATATACATACCTATACATCTCAATGTACACATATATATACACACACAGACACATACATATATACCCATACACACAATTCACACTGTCTGCCTTTATTCATCTCCATCGCCACCTTGCCACACATGGAATACCATCCCCCTCCCCCCTCATGTGTGCGAGGTAGCACTAGGAAAAGACAACAAAGGCCCCATTCGTTCACACTCAGTCTCTAGCTGTCATGCAATAATGCCCGAAACCACAGCTCTCTTTCCACATCCAGGCCCCACACAACTTTCCATGGTTTACCACAGACGCTTCACATGCCCTGATTCAATCCACTGACAGCACGTCAACCCCGGTATACCACATCGATCCAATTACCTCTAATCCTTGCCCTCCTTTCACCCTCCTGCATGTTCAGGCCCCGATCACACAAAATCTTTTTCACTCCATCTTTCCACCTCCAATTTGGTTTCCCACTTCTCCTCGCTCCCTCCACCTCCGACACATATATCCTCTTGTCAATCTTTCCTCACTTATTCTCTCCATGTGCCCAAACCATTTCAAAACACCCTCTTCTGCTCTCTCAACCACGCTCTTTTTATTTCCTCACATCTCTCTTACCCTTACATTACTTACTCGATCAAACCACCTCACACCACACATTGTCCTCAAACATCTCATTTCCAGCACATCCACCCTCCTGCGCACAACTCTATCCATAGCCCACGTCTCGCAACCATACAACATTGTTGGAACCACTATTCCTTCCAACATACCCATTTTTGCTTTCCGAGATAATGTTCTTGACTTCCACACATTCTTCAAGGGTCCCAGGATTTTCGCCCCCTCCCCCACCCTATGATTCACTTCCGCTTCCATGGTTCCATCCGCTGCCAGATCCACTCCCAGATATCTAAAACACTTTACTTCTCTCCAGTTTTTCTCCATTCAAACTTACCTCACAATTGCCTTGACCCTCAACCCTACTGTACTTAATAACCTTGCTCTTATTCACATTTACTCTTAACTTTCTTCTTTCACACACTTTACCAAACTCAGTGACCAGCTTCTGCAGTTTCTCACATGAATCAGCCACTAGCGCTGTATCATCAGTGAACAACAACTGCTCACTTCCCAAGCTCCCTCATCCACAACAGACTTCATACTTGCCCCTCTTTCCAAAACTCTTGCATTCACCTCCTTAACAACCCTATCCATAAACAAATTAAACAACCATGGAGACATCACACACCCCTGCCTCAAACGTACATTCACTGAGAACCAATCACTTTCCTCCCTTCCTACACGTACACATGCCTTATATCCTCGATAAAAACTTTTCACTGCTTCTAACAACTTGCCTCCCACACCATATATTCTTAATACCTTCCACAGAGCATCTCTATCAACTCTATCATATGCCTTCTCCAGATCCATAAATGCTACATACAAATCCATTTGCTTTTCTAAGTATTTCTCACATACTTCTTCAAAGCGAACACCTGATCCACACATCCTCTACCACTTCTGAAACCACACTGCTCTTCCCCAATCTGATGCTCTGTACATGCCTTCACCCTCTCAATCAATACCCTCCCATAGAATTTACCAGGAATACTCAACAAACTTATACCTCTGTAATTTGAGCACTCACTCTTATCCCCTTTGCCTTTGTACAATGGCACTATGCACGCATTCCACCAATCCTCAGGCACCTCACCATGAGTCATACATACATTAAATAACCTTACCAACCAGTCAACAATACAGTCACCCCCTTTTTTAATAAATTCCACTGCGAAGAGTTCCTTTGTTCAAAGGAAGCACAACAACCTCTTCTCATCATCCACTGATAGGTCTTTCTGGTCTTTAGCTAAGTGCATCTCTAACAGCTTCTGGTGCTCTACCTTTCCCTCACTTTTCCACTTTGATGGTACTATAGCTGTCTTGTAGACAAATCAACTCTGGTTCCCGCTTCTCCTCTAACTCCACCTTTGATGACTAACATTCCTTCAACCCTTGATACCATTCTTACTAATCCTATGCCACCTTCCCGTAATCTTTTTTCGGACTGTTCGAAAAGCACTTTTTTCTCTGGACACAAGCAAGGCTTATGGTCCTGATGGCATCTATCCCCATGTACTGAGAGTGTGCCTTTGAACTTGCAACTGTACTAGCTCGTCTGTTCCCTTTCTGTTTAAAAACCAAAACTTTTCCATCTTCCTGGAAGCATGCATTGATATATCCCATCCTTAAGAAGGATGATTATTCTGACTTCTCTATCATCCTATTGCCATGACATCTACCATTTCCAAAGTCTTTGAATCCCTCTTCAACTCTAGTATCCTTAAACACCTCAAAAATCACAGTCTTGTCTCTGACCATCAGTATGGCATCCTAAAGGCAAGATCCACTGATGATATTCTCTCCTTTCTTTCTAATGTCTGGTCATCATCCTTGAAAGATTTTGGGCAGTCATGTGTAGTTGCCCTTGACATATCTAAGCCTTTGAAAGGGTATGGCATTGGGGTCTCATCTCCTTTCGCCTCCTTTCCTCTCTTTGCTCCTTCATATATAACTTCCCTCTGGTTGTTGATTGATCAGCCTCCTTCCTTTTCTCTATCAAAAGTGGTGTCCCTCAAGGATGTGTCCTGTCCCCTATACTTTCTATCCTGTTTTCAATGATTTCCTCTTCTGCACAAATAATCCTGTGCACTCATATACTGACGACTCAACACTGCCTTTATCCACATACTTCAATTCTGCTGCCTCTTCTCTCACTCGATCTACATCTCATCTTGACACAGCTTCCTCAGTAAACTCAGATTTGGACAGGATATCTCCAGTGAATACTTTATCTTATTATTCATCTTGTTATTTATCTTTCGAGACCAAGTTTTTACTCATCTTTCTATTGAAGACTCCTCAAACTCTCATCTCTCCTTTGCCGGTTCTGTAATTCCTCATCTTGACTCAATGAACATACTTGGTATTACTGTAACATCCACTCTTTCTTGGAAACCCCACATTATGGGAATAGCTAAGTCTGCCTCTAAGAAACTGGATGTCCTGTTTGGATGTCAAAACCTCTTCTCTTCTGAACAGTTGCTCCATTTATACAAGGCATTGATTCTTCCTTGTATGGAGTACTGCTCTCACATTTGGGGTAGTTCTATCTCTGCATTCTTACTTGACAGAGTCGAGTCGAAAGCTGTTAGCCTTATAAACTGTCCCAGGCTAACTCCCAGACTTGCCGTATGCTGCAATGTTAGTTCACTTTCCCTGTATAGGTATTACTTTGGTTTTTGCTCCCTAGAGCTGGCTGCTTGTGTGACCTACACTCATTGCTAGACCACACAATACTCAGCAAGCTGGTGTGTCACACGATTTTTGTGTGGCCGTTGGCAACTCAAGGGTGGACCGTTGTGATACTTGCTTCTTTCCCTACGCGTTAAAGCTTTGGAACTCTCTGCTTTCTCATGTCTTTTCCAATAGCAGTGACGTGGCACATTTCAAAAGAGGGTACAGTGATAATGTTAGTAATGAAAGGCTTCCCTGCCAGTTGCCCTGCCTGCCCTCACACAAACACACACACAAATCAAACGCATCTCCTGTGGCTACACTAATGAAATAAATTACGTGAGTTGTTAATTCATAAATACTTTCCCTTGTCTTTTCTTTTTCCACTTCATAATTCTCTCTATATTTCAATTAAGGCCCTGGTTTAATGTGGACTTTTGTCCATGACTCGAGCCTTTAAAAGACTAACTTCCAAACTTGATGCTCTCACCCTACGCCACAATGTTGGTTCACTTTCCCTCTTCTATTTGTATTACTTTAGTTTTTGCTCCTGAGACCTGGCTGCTTGTGTCACATGATTACTGTGTGGCCATAGGTAACTCAAGGGTGGGCTGTTTTGGTAATTGCTTCTTTCCGTATATGTTGAAGCTTTAGAATTCTCTTCTTTCTCATGTCTCCCAGTGATTATGACCTGGCACATTTCAGGACAGATTTTTCACTTCCTCTAAACTTTTAGATACACTCTCTTGTCTTTTCTATTTCCCTTTCATTATACCCTCTATATTTCAATAAAGGCCTGACCTTGATGTGGACTTTTGTCTGTAACTGGAGCCTTCAACATAAAAAGGAAAAAATGACTTAATAGGTCTCCAATTCTGTTATCATGAAGGAGTTTGGGAAGTTTTTTGACAGCTTATAAACTTCTGCTTCATTCATCTAACTACTATTGTCACTATGTGAAGTACCTGATGGTGACACACTGCTCTTTACTTTTCATGTTTTAAGAGCATTAATGTTTTTCCTGCTTAGTAACTTTCTACTTAGCTCATGTAATTGCTAATAAAGTACATCATACATTTGAACACATTATTGTCACCATGTTCTGTGTTCCTATCACCTTTTGGTGTGCATCAGCCTTTTCATTCAGCAGCTGAACTTTCTCACAGCACATCTATAGATTCATGCTTGTTTGCTCTCATATCACCATGCACAGTTGTTTCTATTATTTGATGGTGTGCATCAACCTTATCACTTAGCATTTTCTCATAAAGCACTTCCATGGATTTATGTTGAAGTTCCATAGCTTTCAGTATTCTTCTTCTGATTTAATTTTTTTTTTTTTGCTGCTTTGGATTTCAATAATCAGTTAAGTATTTTCTCGATCATTGTTGTCAGCAACTTGTTTACTGAGTATATGAGTAATTCTTGTGTTTTCAGGGCCTCCCAGGAGTTACCACATTTTGTGAGGGTTAAACTCCTGGAGCTGGGTAAATGCTGGATGTGGTGTTTGGTGTGGTTGCTCATCAGGTCCCTGGAGTGGGGGTGGCCTTAGTGCAATCTCGATGCCATGCCCTAACTTCAGGCAGCTTACAGTTTATGCATTTTTCTTCAGTGGTCACCCCATTGTCAAGTTTTTCTTTACATGTTTGTATGGAATGTTTCCCTGCACATGTGCCACATCAAGAAAAGTAATATTTGTAGACATTAGCCATATGATTCCGTCTCTGGCATCTGAAGCACTGCCGTCTTGGAGAAAGATAGATATCCACCGTAAGATAACAGAAGGTGCCAGGGAATTGAATTTCTTGGGGGGGCATTCACTACCAGTCCAGTCAATTACGACTTTCTCTACCTCTGATTCATTTGACATTCTTGATGTTTTCATTCTGAAGAAGGATTGCAGGGTCATGGTGGTCGTCAGATCCCAGGACGATGATGGCAGTCTCGTTAGGTTATGCCTTTAATAACTCTGCTGGTTAGTTCTTCAACTAAACATTGATCATTTTTCTAGGTGATGTAGTTCTGAGCATTGTTTGCGAAGTGAAATTTGGCGTGTGGGTACTTACTCCACATGTATGACAACCATTGATATTTGGCCTCTGTGTCTGTGCCTAGTGGGAAGTTCAGTTTCATTTTTTGCGCTGATCATGTGACCTTGATGGTGAGGAAAGCTCGTCATCCGCCATACGGGTTGGTGGTGGAATCTGGTGATGGTTGACCAAGTTACTGTCCGTGTTTGCTGTTTCTTCAGGGGAGACATCTGTGTAATATGCACTCATCAGTGATCTCTGGTAAAGGAGGATAGCTTTCCTCATATGAGGCCTTTGCTGTTGGGTGCATGGGGAAATATAAAATAACTCCTTCATCAACATGTGAGGGTTGGGATGGAGGTATGGTTGACCCCGTGGTCAGGTGCAGTAATACAGCTGACAGCTAGCAGGTCTGGACCACATGCCCCTGCCAAAACTCATGTCATCTACTCACGGTAGAGTAGGGCATGGCAGCAAATGTCATCTCTTTCTTCATTCACAGAGCAAAAGGGTACTGGTAGCAGCATGAAGTGGTTACCCACTGCAATGCCGAGTAGAACATAGAAGGAACTACAATAATGAAGTGCCCCACAGTAAATTCAATAGAGAAAGCAGGGACATCTATGCCCTGCGGAGGTTGAGGGGACACTGCAAATTTTTGAGAAAGTGAAAAACCTGTCTTTTGAAATGTGCCAGGTCATAGTTATTGTACTTTACATGAGAGGGCAGAGAGTTCCAAAGCTTTGACGTGTAGGGAAAGAAGCAAGTATCAAAATGGCCCACCCTTTAGTTGCAAACGACCACCTAATAATCATGTAATACAGCAGCTTGCTGAGTAGTGTGTGGTCTAGTTAGTGGGTGGGCACACAAGCAGCCAGCTTGAGAGGGAAAGTGAACCAATGTAGTGGTGTAGGGCAAGGGGGTCAAGTTTGGAAGTTAGCGGGACAGTTTATAAGGCAGACAGCTTTTGACTCAACTCTGTCAAGTAAGGATGCATAGATAGAACCCCCCCAAATGTCAGAACAGCACTCCATACAAGGACGAATCAATGCCTTTTATAAACGGAGCAACTGTTCAGAAGAGAAGTTTCGACATCGAAACAGGACACTCAGTTTCTTAAGAGGTAGACTTAGTTATTCCTGTAATGTGGGGTTTCCAAGAAAGAATGGACATTACTGTAATACCAAGTATGTTCATTGAGTCAAGAGGTGGAATTACAGAACCATCAAAGGAGAGACGAGAGTAGTGAGTAGTTTTCGATAGAGAGATGGATAGAAACTTGGTCTCAGAGGCATTAAACTTGAGATTTTAAGTACCCCACTGAGATATCCTGTCCAAGTCTGAATTTATTGAGGAAGCCGTGTCAAGACGAGATGCAGATCATGTGGGAAAAGAGGTAGCAGAATTGAAAAATGTGGGTGAATGCAGTGTTGAGTCATCAGCATATGAGTGCAAAGGATTCTTTGTGGAGAGGAAATGGCTGAAAAAAAGGAGAAAAATAGTAGGGGACAGGACAGAACCTTGAGGGACACTGCTGTTGATGGAGAAAAGAGGGGAGGCCAACCAATTAACAACCACAGCAATATATTGGCCAGAGAGGAAGCACATATAATGGAGCAAAGTGAGGGAGGGAAGTCAAAAGAGGGGAGCTTACAGGTGAGACCCCAATCCCACACCCCATCAAAAGCCTTAGATATGTCAAGGGCAACATGACTGCTAATGTGGTGTTGATCTTATTTTGTGAATATCACCGGAAAGAGGTCCGACATCTTATCTCAAGGTAGGGGAAAAGTTCATTGCACACTCAAATAAATCTATTCTCTGGCCTTTTCTCTACTCTGATGAGGAATAAACAAGAACTACATCTGAATTTCAACTTTCTCTTGCAGGATTTTCTTCAAGGTGATGCTTCCAAAGCCCGTCAGAAGTTTGGATGGAAACCTACATTTGATTTCAAAGTAAGTTAGGCTGTCATATATATTGAATTTGTAGTTTTAGTTACCATGAATCACCTTATGGTATACAGGTTAAACCACACATATTGATGGTCCTGTTATCTGGGCTGATGGAAAAGGAAAAAATGTTTAGATACAGTTTAGTCAACTGAGGTATGTGCTAGCTGACTAAGGTGCATCTTGTATTTCACCAATTTTTTTAACACTTTGTATCACATACAATATGCCATATCCAAAACACCAAAATGCAATATGCATTTTTGAAAAAAATTTCAGAAGAAAGTTTCAAAAAATAGAAATGGATATGTGGCTCAAGAAAATACTGAATCATCTTTAAATATGCAGATGACAACCATTTTGTGAATAAAGTAAGAAACTACTGAGTGCCATACTTTAGCCATATCTGAACCAAAATATCTTCTTAGTTAGTTAGGGGTATACCAGGTAAGTTACTTAATTAAATGTATGTTAGATGTGTGCAAATTAGTTTAAAATAGAGGGAAATAAAGCCTGTAAAAAAAGTTATAATGGTAATGAGGTAAGAGTAGAACCTACTCTGATGAGGAAACATATCTCCACATATGCCATTGAGGATAAATTTCCCATGCTGTTGTGGTTTAACCATAAATTACCTCAAAAGAATGAAATACAAAGAAATGACATCTGTGTAAAGTGATAACAATAAAGTAACACAGATTTAAACTAATGCAGAAACAAAAGTATTGAATCGTAGCCCACTTAATAGAATTGCTGTCTCTGGCTGGAATGTGCAGCATCACAGATATTGTGTTTCATTAATTATTGGGCTTGCATGTGTAGACTTTTACATGATATATACAGAAGGATAATTTTTCCTTGCTGTAGTGGTATACCCTCGGGACTACCAAATGTGTGAATGCCTTAATAATCTGACGGTTTCGATTTTTTTTTTTTTCTTTTGGTGTATAGATAAATGTTTACTTGTACAGGTACATGTTTTCAAATGTAAGTTGGTGTTGTTTATCAGATTTCATAATTAATTTTCTTAGATGATAATAACATCTAATATGGGTAAAACTGAAAGTTGATGGAGAGAGATGGGTGATTATTGGTGCATATGCACCTGGGCATGAAAAGAAAGATCATGAGAGGCAAGTGTTTTGGGAGCAGCTGAATGAGTGTGTTAGTGGTTTTGATGCACGAGACCGGGTTATAGTGATGGGTGATTTGAATGCAAAGGCGAGTAATGTGGCAGTTGAGGGAATAATTGGTATACATGGGGTGTTCAGTGTTGTAAATGGAAATGGTGAAGAGCTTGTAGATTTGTGTGCTGAAAAAGGACTGATGATTGGGAATACCTGGTTTAAAAAGCGAGATATACATAAGTATACTTATGTAAGTAGGAGAGATGGCCAGAGAGCGTTATTGGATTACGTGTTAATTGACAGGCGCGCGAAAGAGAGACTTTTGGATGTTAATGTGCTGAGAGGTGCAACTGGAGGGATGTCTGATCATTATCTTGTGGAGGCTAAGGTGAAGATTTGTATGGGTTTTCAGAAAAGAAGAGTGAATGTTGGGGTGAAGAGGGTGGTGAGAGTAAGTGAGCTTGGGAAGGAGACTTGTGTGAGGAAGTACCAGGAGAGACTGAGTACAGAATGGAAAAAGGTGAGAACAATGGAAGTAAGGGGAGTGGGGGAGGAATGGGATGTATTTAGGGAATCAGTGATGGATTGCGCAAAAGATGCTTGTGGCATGAGAAGAGTGGGAGGTGGGTTGATTAGAAAGGGTAGTGAGTGGTGGGATGAAGAAGTAAGAGTATTAGTGAAAGAGAAGAGAGAGGCATTTGGACGATTTTTGCAGGGAAAAAATGCAATTGAGTGGGAGACGTATAAAAGAAAGAGACAGGAGGTCAAGAGAAAGGTGCAAGAGGTGAAAAAAAGGGCAAATGAGAGTTGGGGTGAGAGAGTATCATTAAATTTTAGGGAGAATAAAAAGATGTTCTGGAAGGAGGTAAATAAAGTGCGTAAGACAAGGGAGCAAATGGGAACTTCAGTGAAGGGCGCAAATGGGGAGGTGATAACAAGTAGTGGTGATGTGAGAAGGAGATGGAGTGAGTATTTTGAAGGTTTGTTGAATGTGTTTGATGATAGAGTGGCAGATATAGGGTGTTTTGGTCGAGGTGGTGTGCAAAGTGAGAGGGTTAGGGAAAATGATTTGGTAAACAGAGAAGAGGTAGTAAAAGCTTTGCGGAAGATGAAAGCCGGCAAGGCAGCAGGTTTGGATGGTATTGCAGTGGAATTTATTAAAAAAGGGGGTGACTGTATTGTTGACTGGTTGGTAAGGTTATTTAATGTATGTATGACTCATGGTGAGGTGCCTGAGGATTGGCGGAATGCGTGCATAGTGCCATTGTACAAAGGCAAAGGGGATAAGAGTGAGTGCTCAAATTACAAAGGTATAAGTTTGTTGAGTATTCCTGGTAAATTATATGGGAGGGTATTGATTGAGAGGGTGAAGGCATGTATAGAGCATCAGATTGGGGAAGAGCAGTGTGGTTTCAGAAGTGGTAGAGGATGTGTGGATCAGGTGTTTGCTTTGAAGAATGTATGTGAGAAATACTTAGAAAAGCAAATGGATTTGTATGTAGCATTTATGGATCTGGAGAAGGCATATGATAGAGTTGATAGAGATGCTTTGTGGAAGGTATTAAGAATATATGATGTGGGAGGCAAGTTGTTAGAAGCAGTGAAAAGTTTTTATCGAGGATGTAAGGCATGTGTACTTGTAGGAAGAGAGGAAAGTGATTGGTTCTCAGTGAATGTAGGTTTGCAGCAGGGGTGTGTGATGTCTCCATGGTTGTTTAATTTGTTTATGGATGGGGTTGTTAGGGAGGTGAATGCAAGAGTTTTGGAAAGAGGGGCAAGTATGAAGTCTGTTGGGGATGAGAGAGCTTGGGAAGTGAGTCAGTTGTTGTTCGCTGATGATACAGCGCTGGTGGCTGATTCATGTGAGAAACTGCAGAAGCTGGTGACTGAGTTTGCTAAAGTGTGTGAAAGAAGAAAGATAAGAGTAAATGTGAATAAGAGCAAGGTTATTAGGTACAGTAGGGTTGAGGGTCAAGTCAATTGGGAGGTGAGTTTGAATGGAGAAAAACTGGAGGAAGTGAAGTGTTTTAGATATCTGGGAGTGGATCTGGCAGCGGATGGAACCATGGAAGCGGAAGTGGAACATAGGGTGGGGGAGGGGGCGAAAATTCTGGGAGCCTTGAAGAATGTGTGGAAGTCGAGAACATTATCTCGGAAAGCAAAAATGGGTATGTTTGAAGGAATAGTGGTTCCAACAATGTTGTATGGTTGCGAGGCGTGGACTATGGATAGAGTTGTGCGCAGGAGGATGGATGTGCTGGAAATGAGATGTTTGAGGACAATGTGTGGTGTGAGGTGGTTTGATCGAGTAAGTAACGTAAGGGTAAGAGAGATGTGTGGAAATAAAAAGAGCGTGGTTGAGAGAGCAGAAGAGGGTGTTTTGAAATGGTTTGGGCACATGGAGAGAATGAGTGAGGAAAGATTGACCAAGAGGATATATGTGTCGGAGGTGGAGGGAACGAGGAGAAGAGGGAGACCAAATTGGAGGTGGAAAGATGGAGTGAAAAAGATTTTGTGTGATCGGGGCCTGAACATGCAGGAGGGTGAAAGGAGGGCAAGGAATAGAGTGAATTGGAGCGATGTGGTATACTGGGGTTGATGTGCTGTCAGTGGATTGAATCAAGGCATGTGAAGCGTCTGGGGTAAACCATGGAAAGCTGTGTAGGTATGTATATTTGCGTGTGTGGACGTATGTATATACATGTGTATGGGGGTGGGTTGGGCCATTTCTTTCGTCTGTTTCCTTGCGCTACCTCGCAAATGCGGGAGACAGCAACAAAGCAAAAAAAAAAAAAAAAAAAAAAAAAGATGATAATAATAGAAGGTTTGAAAATTATTTTATGTTTTTAGTACAAATAAATTATTCAGACTTCTGTATATAATTAAGCAAACTTTTCCTGTTTGTATTACCTTTAGACACCTTTACAACTTAAGAAATGTTTTATACTATTAATTTCTGAGAATATAGCAAAGTATTCTTTTTTTTTTTTGCATACTTGATCGTTGTTTCCCACTTTAGTGAGGTAGTGCCAGGAACAGACGAAGAAAGGCTGCATTTTCTCATCTCATATCCATTCTCCAGCTGTCATGAGTAATGCATTAAAACTACAGTTTGCTATTTACAACCAGGCCGAATAGTCCTTTCCATGGTTTACCCCAGATGCTTCACATGCCATAGTTCAGTTTATTAACAGCACATCAACCACTGTGTACCATATGGTTCCACTGAACTCTATCCTGTGCATGGCTTTCACCCTCCCGCATGTTCAGGTTCCGTTTCCTCAAAATCTTTTTCATGCCATCTTTCCATCTCCATCTCTTCAGATTGGGGAAGAGCAGTGTGGTTTCAGAAGTAGTATAGGATGTGTGGATCAGGTGTTTGCTTTGAAGAATGTATGTGAGAAATACTTAGAAAAGCAAATGGATTTGTATGTAGCATTTATGGATCTGGAGAAGGCATATGATAGAGTTGATAGAGATGCTCTGTGGAAGGTATTAAGAATATATGGTGTGGGTGGCAAGTTGTTAGAAGCAGTGAAAAGTTTTTATCGAGGATGTAAGGCATGTGTACTTGTAGGAGGAGAGGAAAGTGATTGGTTCTCAGTGAATGTAGGTTTGCGGCAGGGGTGTGTGATGTCTCGATGATTGTTTAATTTGTTTATGGATGGGGTTGTTAGGGAGGTGAATGCAAGAGTTTTGGAAAGAGGGGCAAAAATGAAGTCTGTTGTGGATGAGAGAGCTTGGGAAGTGAGTCAGTTGTTGTTCGCTGATGATACAGCGCTGGTGGCTGATTCATGTGAGAAACTGCAGAAGCTGGTGACTGAGTTTGGTAAAGTGTGTGAAAGAAGAAAGTTAAGAGTAAATGTGAATAAGAGCAAGGTTATTAGGTACAGTAGGGTTGAGGGTCAAGTCAGTTGGGAGGTAAGTTTGAATGGAGAAAAACTGGAAGAAGTAAAGTGTTTTAGATATCTGGGAGTGGATCTGGCAGCGGATGGAACCATGGAAGCAGGAAGTGAATCATAGGGTGGGGGAGGGGGCGATAATCCTGGGAGCCTTGAAGAATGTGTGGAAGTCGAGAACATTATCTCGGAAAGCAAAAATGGGTATGTTTGAAGGAATAGTGGTTCCAACAATGTTGTATGGTTGCGAGGCATGGGCTATGGATAGAGTTGTGCGCAGGAGGGTGGATGTGCTGGAAATGAGATGTTTGAGGACAGTGTGTGATGTGAGGTGGTTTGATCGAGTAAGTAATGTAAGGGTAAGAGAGATGTGTGGAAATAAAAAGAGTGTGGTTGAGAGAGCAGAAGAGGGTGTTTTGAAATGGTTTTGGCACATGGAGAGAATGAGTGAGGAAAGATTGACCAAGAGGATATATGTGTCGGAGGTGGAGGGAACGAGGAGAAGTGGGAGACCAAATTGGAGGTGGAAAGATGGAGTGAAAAAGATTTTGAGTGATCGGGGCCTGAACATGCAGTAGGGTGAAAGGCGGGCAAGGAATAGAGTGAATTGGATCGATGTGGTATACCGGGGTTGATGGGCTGTCAGTGGATTGAATCAGGGCATGTGAAGCGTCTGGGGTAAACCATGGAAAGCTGTGTGGGGCCTGGATGTGGAAAGGGAGCTGTGGTTTTGGGCATTATTGCATGACAGCTAGGGACTGAGTGTGAACAAATGAGGCCTTTGTTGTCTTTTCGTAGCGCTACCCCGCACACATGAGGGGGGAGGGGGATGGTATTCCATGTGTGGTGAGGTGGCGATGGGAATGAATAAAGGCAGACAGTGTGAATTGTGTGCATGGGTATATATGTATGTGTCTGTGTGTGTAATATATATGTGTACATTGAGATGTATAGGCATGTATATTTGCGTGTGTGGACGTGTATGTATATACATGTGTATGGGGGTGGGTTGGGCCATTTCTTTCATCTTGTTTCCTTGCGCTACCTCGCAAACGCGGGAGACAGTGACGAAGCAAAATAAAATGAAATAAATATACTTTCCATCTCCAATTTGGTCTCCACATTCTCTGTGTTTACTCCCCTTCTGACACATATATCCTCTTTGTCAACCTTTCCTCACTCTTTTCTCCATTTGACCAAACCATTTCAGCACACTCTCTTCAGCTTTCTCAACCATTCTCTTTTTATTACCACAACTCTCTTACCCTGTTATTACTTGATCAAACCACCTCATACCACATATTGACTTCATCCTCTTTGTCAACCTTTCCTCACTCTTTTCTCCACTTGACCAAACCATTTCAGCACACTCTCTTCAGCTTTCTCAACCATTCTCTTTTTATTACCACAACTCTCTTACCCTGTTATTACTTGATCAAACCACCTCATACCACATATTGACTTCAAGCATTTCATTTCCAACACACCCACCCTCCTCCACACAGTCTTATCTGTAGCCCATGCCTTGCATCAATATGATATTGTCAGGACAACTGTACCTTCAAACATACCCATTTTTGCCCTCCCATATTACCATCTCTCTTTCCACACATTCTTTCGTGCTCCAAGAATCTTCACTACCTCACCAACCCTTTGACTCACTTCAGCTTTCATGGTTCCATTTACTGCTGTGTCCACTCCCAGGTATCTAAAACACTTAACTTTCTCCAGTTATTTCTCCATTCAAACTCACACCCCCAACTAACCTGTCCCTTAACCCCGCTAAACCTAATAATCTTGTTTTACTTCTTCATAATTATGTTCTGTATGATTATAAGATCAGAAAATCCACTTGACTGGATGAGATCTAGTCCCAGTTGATCCAGAAAACCAGGACTGCAAAAAAAAAGTTTTACCCTTTCCATACTTTTCTCATCCTTTCCATTTCTTCCCTTCCTCTCTCCCTACCTTAGCCACATCTCACAATTACTACTTTTCTCTTTCCTTTCTTATAATATAGAAAGCTATGCTCAAATTTCATATTACAGTCTTCTGTCTCTGCAGGCCCTGGTCAAGGATATGGTGCAGGCAGATATTGAGCTTATGAAAAAGGACCCAAGTGCCTAAGGTGGGCTTGTACCACTGCTTATCCTATTCACTGTGTACGAGTTGTGAGGGCCTTTGAGAGAGGGGCTCATCTGCCAGGTCCTTCATTCATGAATGTCTGGATTGTGTGTGTGAAGAATTGTGTGTACTACTGCAGCATGTAATGATTCTTTATTACTATAAGCATTATTGTGGCCTCCTGGCTTTTGTTCTGCCTGGGGTACTTGTTAGTGACATGACTTCTGCACCGGTATTAGCGACTGTTAGTTTCGTTTGAATAAAACTGTGAGTGAGTTCTGGAGTTGTATTGAAATCATAAGCTAAAATCTCTTCTGTAGAAGCTACTGCTGTTAGTGTAAGCTATTCTTATGATTGTATTTATAAAGTTTTTGATAAATATTCATGATTTATGTGTTTCAGCAAAATGGGATATTTCTATGATTGTATTTCAGATAGGTTTGATTTTTAGTTATACAACACTGAAATTTGAAAAGTCAGTTTAGTGTGAAAAGTGAAAATTAATAAGCACCTGCACATGCTTTAAAGATGTGTGCAAGTGTTTTGAGAGGTTCTATGTACCTGATCCATCCCATATAATTGGATTTGGGTTTAATGATCAAAAATAGAAAGAAATTTGAAATTTAACCCATCCTTGAGCAGTTTTACTTTTTGATATTTTGTATGCACTTCTGATTTGTTTTAGAATCAAGTAAACAGACAGTAAAGAGTTAGTTAATTAGTTATTTGTTGGGTTGAACGGCCAGTGACCTATAAGGAAGATCATTAGGCCTGCAATCATTTTTGCTGTTACATGCTCATTTAAAATACCTACTTATACTCTTATATATATAAAAAACGGTTGAAGCTGGAATTTTAATTGAAGAGACAAACAGTTGCCCTGGCAACAAGATAATTATACATTGTGATAAAGATACATAATACATGAATTACATTTTCTATATCATTATAAACCAAATCATCCCTATCAGCTCTATCTGTCTCAGGAAATAAATCATCTTATTAATCAATTTTGGGTTGGAATCACCTAAAAGAGTTTCTATTTCAATTTATTTCCTTTGTTGATACATATTCAGATAGTTTTTCCTGTGTTGTATTTGGGGCATCTAGTAAATATGTGCAGTATAATTATGACTGTGTTGCAGTCTGTACATTGTTGAAGAAAAGACTTGATGATGTAAGGCAGATGTATTACATATGGAGGCAGGCCAGCACAACCTCCTTCCTTCTGTTGACATGGTAGGAGGTCAGCTTGTTGCCTATTTGGTAAGGAATACTAGTTTTTCACTATAAACAGATATTACATATTTAATGACAAACTGCTGTATGTACATTTGAAACTTTCATCATAATTCCATATAGGGCAAGATTTTCATGCTTCTTTTGGTAGTGTATGTTATTTTTTTCTTTACTGTCAGTGTGTTATCTGCATAGTTATCATAATGTATACTCTGTTCCAAAACATGTAGAGCAAGTGTCCCTTCACAATAATTGACAGCCTTTGTTGAAGTAACTGGATATTATTGGCCATGTCATGTCAACATTCACTTAGGTTCCTACAGTGTTTCTATTTCACATCCTTGTAATGTATACATACACCAAAAAGCTCCAAAATTAGCACTTCCTCTTTCCATTAAAAAGAGGTTTGCAGTTCTAGAATAAACTGTGCATTCACAAATGCACTTTAAAAATATTGTAATTTCTACCTCTTTCAACCATTGTTTAACTTACTTTTGTTGTAAAGAGAACTTGAATAACAAGGAAAGTAGTACTGAAGTACTTCAGGTAGATATTTTAGTTGTGAACTGCATTCTGCTTCTAAATCAGTGACTTTTCCTCATGTTAACACCCACTTATGATGTGATATTGCAGTCAGGTTGAGCATTATTGGACATGTAATATCAGATCCAGTCACTACAGATCCATAATAATATTGTGTGTACAGGTGCTATATACAAGTTTCTTATGCTGTTGAAAAATTTGTACAGGTGAAATGTGAACTTCATGATCAGTAGAATGTGCTCTCTAACACATTGTTTGTTGCTGTCATGTGAAAGTGGTTTCATCCACTTTCACGAAGCAGTAGAGGAGCATTGTCATAGTGAAAGTCATTGAAATACTTTCACATAAATCACACAATGATCACATTCATAGCATTGTTTTTAATGTTCAGGGAACCATGCTCCACATTTTAGTTTTAAATGTACAAAATCCAACTGTGCATATGTTCATTTGGTAGCACTGACAAGATTGCTGTATATAACTTACATGAAGAGCGAGTTGAACCCATAAATGTGTTTTAGAAAAGTTCAACTTTTATTTTTTTTTATGTATTTGGCTTTCAAAGGTTGTTTGTAGTCCCACTATGATTAAGGATGCAACCCTCAATTGATCTTTGTGAGTGATGAGACATATTCCAAGTTGGGTATACCTCTCTCAGTATGGTAACACCAGTTCCTGTGATGAGTATTTTAGTTATTTAATTGTGCTAGTTAAGTACCATTCCAAAAAGGGCATTATCATTCAAGACTTTTCGAACTTTTTGAAATAAATTTATCCACACATATATCGACCTTTCTTTTAATCCCTCAAATTTTCTTTTTATTTGCTACACTTTTTTCAACCATACAGCAAAGTCAAACTGCCAATGAAGCATGACTGCTGCACTAATGTGAATATCCTTTCATATGGGAGTCCATTTCACAAACATGGTTCCAAGAAATGGTTGCTTGTGTGCCCAAGCTGTTAACTATGCCACAAAATACTTGTCAAGCCACTGCATCTCATGAATATTGTGCAGCCTTGGTTTGTTGTGATTTTTTCGTTTCCTATACCACAAAGCTCCTTCTCTTGTATTTCCTAACAGCTGCAACCTGCCCACTTTTAAAGTGCAGATTTTCCACTCCTCTGAAACTCATATTTTTCCTCTTCACTCCTTGCTTCCCTAGCTCTAACCTGTTTCCTATCTCAATTGATCCACAACTTTGATGAGGAATTTTGTCTGTGACAAGTCTACACTGAAAAAGAAATATATTGGGATTAGCTGGAGCACTTTGTGCTGGGAATATGTAATTAACAATGTACATTTGGGTAGCAGAAGGGCCAAGCAGCATTATACAAATACACGCATATACACAATATAGTGCAATGTTAGGGGTTGTAACCCACCAACCCAATGGGCCCACAACAGCTGGCTCATAACCAACCTAGCTGTTCATCCTCCTCTTTGGGACTGGTTGATGTATGGGTACCTGGCATAAGTGTATACTGTAAGCATGTTTTTTTTTATTATAATTTGTCGCTGTCTCCCGCGTTAGCGAGGTAGTGCAAGGAAACAGATGAAAGAATGGCCCAACCCACCCACATACACATGTATATACATAAATGCCACACATGCACAAATACATACCTATGCATTTCAACGTATACATACACAGACATATACATATAAACATGTACATATTCATACATGCTACCTTCATCCATTCCCGCTGCCACCCCGCCACACATGAAATGACACCCCCTCCCCGCGTGCGCATGAGGTAGTGCTAGGAAAGGACAACAAAGGCCACATTCATCCACACTCAGTCTCTAACTGTCATGTGTAATGCATCAAAACCACAGCTCCCTTTCCACATTGAGGCCCAACAAAACTTTCCATGGTTTACCCCAGACGCTTCACATGCCCTGGTTCAATCCACTGACAGCATGTCGACCCCAGTATACCACATGGTTCCAATTCACTCTATTCCTTGCAAGCCTTTCACCCTCATGTATGCTTAGGCCCCAATTGCTCAAAATCTTCTTCACTCCATATCCTTCCACCTCCAATTTGGTCTCCCACTTCTCATTCCCTTCACCTCTGACATATATCCTCTTTGTCAATCTTTCCTCACTCATTCTCTCCATGTGACCAAACCATATCAATGCACCCTCTTCTGCTCTCTCAACCACACTCTTTTTATTACCACACATCTTTCTTACCCTATCATTACTTACTCGATCAAACCACCTCACGCTACATATTGTCCTCAAACATCTCATTTCCAACACATCCACCCTCCTCTGCACAACCCTGTCACCAATGCCTCGCAACCATATAACATTGTTGAAACCACTATTCCTTCAAACATACCCATTTTAGCTTTCCGAGATAACATTTTCGCCTTCTACACATTCTTCAACATTCCCAGAACCTTTGCCCCTCTTCCACTCTGTGACTCACTTCCACTTCCATGGTTCCATCCGCTGCCAAATCCACTCCCAGATATCTAAAACACTTCACTTTCTCCAGTTTTTCTCCATTCAAACTACCTCCCAATGACTTGTCCCTCAACCCTACTAAACCTAATAACATTGCTCTTATTCACATTTACTCTCAGCATTCTTCTTTCACACGCTTTACCAAACTTAGTCACCAACTTCTGCAGTTTCTCCCTCAAAATCAGCCACCAGTGCTGTATCATCAGCGAACAACAACTGACTCACTTCCCAAGCCCTCTCATCCCCAACAGACTGCATACTGTGAACCAATCACTTTCCTCTCTTCCTACTTATACACATGCCTTACATCCTCGATGAAAGCTTTTCACTGCTTCTAGCAACTTACCTCCCACACCATATACTCTTAATACCTTCCACAGAGCATCTCTATCAACTCTATCATATGCCTTCTCCAGATCCATAAATGCTACATACAAATCCATCTGCTTTTTTAAGTATTTCTCACATACATTCTTCAAACACCTGATCCACACATCCTCTACCACTTCCGGAACCACAATACTCCTCCCCATCTGATGCTTTGTACATGCCTTGACCCTCTCAAATCAATACCCTCCCATATAATTTTCCAGGAATACTCGACAAACTTATACCTCTGTAATTTGTGTGTATGTATGAGTGCATATATAAGGCTGACATGGTAAATACTATAAAAAATTAGGAGATGGAGAAACAGATGAAAACTTTCTGTGACACACAAATGGTAGTCACACACACACACTGGAAAAGTAAAGAAGGCCTTAATATGAATGTCATCTTGCAAGAATTGGTGTGAGAGGGACTTAGGAGTTGACATCATTCCTAACTTGTCACAGTCTCACATAAGAAGACAATCAGACTGCTGGCAGTTACTGGAAAAGCATTCAAGCAAGAGATGTGATATGTAAGGATCACATTTTTGTGAAGATGACTGTGGAAAAGTATTTAAGTATCACCAACAATATCAACCACCTCAACAACAACAACAGCAGCAAGTAAAACAGCATTACAAATGATAACAGCAAAACCAACCATACCAACAGCAGTACGTGTAACATCATCCCTCACCATGACAACCAAACCAGCAGTAATAACTGCAGCAAGCAAAAGGTATGAAGTTGTATGCTGTTTTATGAATCTGGAGAAAGCATATGACAGAGTCAAATGGAATGCCTTATGGGATGCCTAAGAATATATGGGACAGAGGGACAACTGTTGGATGGTGTGAAAACCTTCCACAGAGGAGCAAATACATGTGTAAGAGTGGATGGAGGGTTAAACAAAAGTTTTGGTATACATTTGGGTGTGAGGCAGGGATGTGTGAGGCCACCATGGCTTTTTGATATATATAGGGGAGAAAGAATACTTCCCACGTATTCCCTGCGTGTCGTAGAAGGCGACTAAAAGGGAAGGGAGCGGGGGGCTGGAAATCCTCCCCTCTCGTTTTTTTTTTTAATTTTCCAAAAGAAGGAACAGAGAAGAGGGCCAGATGAGGATATTCCCTCAAAGGCCCAGTCCTCTGTTCTTAACGCTACCTCGCTATCGCGGGAAATGGCGAATAGTATAAAAAAAAAAAAAAAAATATATATGGATGGAGTGATAAGAGAGATGAAAGCAAAACTAGGGAGAGGGGGTGCAGAGATGGAATGTGGTGGTGAGGTATGGGAACCAGTGGCAAGTCTCTGTTTTTGAATAATAATGTGTTGTTTGCTGAGACTAAAGAGGAGTTGCAGAAGGTTGTAAGTGTGTTTTATGATGTGTGTAAGTGGAGATTGAAGGTAAATGCAAGTAAAAGTAAAGTAATGGTGTGTGAAAGGAAATAGAGTGAAAGTATAGATTTCCAAACTGTATATAGTGAGAGAAGGAAAAGTATTAAATAGTATTTGGGATGTTAGAGGAGAAAGACTAGAAAAGGAGAGAGAATTTAAGTATTTAGGACCTGCCTTAGGTAAGTTTTGTGTTATGGAAGGAGAGATGAGGATGAGAGCAATATATGGTAGAAGTCATTGGGTCCCTTAATAGAATAATAAATGGTAGAGGTGTGAATGGAATGAGTCACATAGGTCAAGAATCCACGCTGTGGAGATGACTTATTTGAGGAGAGCATGTGGTACTGTATGAATTGATGGAATGAATAAAGAAATGAAGGGGTGTATGAGAGATGTGGTATGGCAGAGAATGCAAAGAGAATGAATTGTTGAGTTGCAATACTTTGAGGTGGTTTAGGCATTTGGAAAGAATGCAAAACTGGTAGTTTACAAGAAGAGTGTATGATAGTACAACTGAAGGGGTTGCTGTGAGAGGAAGACCACCTCTGGTCTGGGGAAATAAAGTGGAAGAATACTGGAGGGAAGCAAATGGTGGAAGAATGCACGGAATAGTGTATGTGAGGTGAGGAATGTAAGACAGGGATAAGTGTAGACTCTTTTGCCACAGGGAATGGGAATCAGATATATAGATAGCTATATAGATACATATTCAAGTATATGAATAATGAAATACTCAGTCAGCTGTTCACATCCTATAAGAGGCCAACACTAGAATATGCTTCTCAAATTTGGTCTTCATACTAAGGAACACAGTACTGACAGAGGAGGGCAATGAAAATGGTATTGGAATTAAGAGCTGAGTTATAGGGAAAGGCTAAGACTTTAAAATGCACCCTATGGAAGGAAGATGAATGAGAGGTGATCCGATCTGAACCCTAGGTTTTTAAACCAGCTTAAAGACAGAGTGAATAGTTCTTGCAAAGATGTAGGGATATAACAACCAGGGGCCATAATATGAACCTGAACAAGAGACTAGTTAGAGAAGATATGAGGAAATTCTTTTATGGTATAAGAGTTTGAAATGAGTGGAAAGAATTGAGATTGTGAGTGCAAAGCACATAAAAATTTAAGAAGTTGTGTGATCATAAAGTTCGAGACAGGACCCAAATATAAATTGGAAGCTACACAATCTCCTCTTATATGACCTCTATCAAACCAATGTGAAAGTCCTCTGATATGTATATGACCTCACAGTCACATCGTAGCACCATGGCTAGACTCAAACGACAATGAACAAGCAACACTACACATGCAATTAGAACAGACTCACTCAAAACAGAATTTCTCCATTCCCACAGATATCTGCCATCACTAATGGTGTATTGGGATTTCAGGTCAAAATATATTTGATTCTGAATGGGAAGAGGCAATTCTAGGGTCCACCTGACTTTTGGACCACGAGATGAAAGTTTAAGAAAAGCTTAATCTTTTACTTTTCAGGGTACTCCAAACTATTGGGGTACCCAACAGTAAGATTTTCTCATTTCTAAGATTTTTTTCTCTCTCTCTACCCCTAATACAATTGGGGCACTGGGATAATTAAAAAAAAAAGTCTGAGTCTCATTTTCAAAACCCCTACCCATGCTACTGGGCCTTGGGATAATCTAAGAAAAGTTAGATTAAATTATCAGGCCCTAAGGTATCATCAACCTTAATAGACCACTGACTAATCCTCATAATGCAATGGACATAAATCCAACTATTCCCACTCAACAAAAATTCCAACTATACTAGGTATCACATGCATGACAATTACTTGCCACAACATAAACACAAAGGCTATGAACAAACTTGACACCCTCAGAACACTTACTGGCACCAGTTATGTATAAGCACAAGAATAATTCATACCCTCTAAAACACTTCAACCACTTTACATTTTGCCTCACCTACCTCATCATCCACCTTGATGAGAGCATACTCAGTCTCTAGCTGTCATGTGTAATGCACCGAAACCACAGCTCCCTATCCACATCCAGGCCTAACAGACCTTTCCACGGTTTACCCCAGACGTTTCACATGCCCTGGTTCGGTACACTGATTGCATGTCAACCCCAATTCACTCTATTCCTTGCACGCCTTTCACCCTTCTGTATGTTCAGGCCCTAACGGCTCAGACTCTCACTCTGTCCTTCCGCCTGCAATTTGGTCTCCTGCTTCTTCATGTTCCCTCAACCTTAGACACATATATACTCTTTGTCAATCTCTCCTCACTCATTCTCTTCATATGTCCAAAACACTTCAACACACCCTCTTCTGTTCTCTCAACCACATTCCTTTTATTTCCACACATCTCTCTTACCCTTTCATTACTTACTCGATCAAACCATCTCGCACCACATACTGTCCTCAAACATCTAATTTCCAACACATCCTTCTTCCTCTATACAGCCCTATCTATAGCCAATGCCTTGCAACAAATATAGAATTGTAGGAACTACTATTCCTTCAAACAACATAAACACAAAGGCTATGAACAAACTTGACACCCTCAGAACACTTACTGGCACCAGTTATATATAAGCACAAGAATAATTCATATCCTCTAAAACACTTCAACCACTTTACGTTTTGCCTCACCTACCTCATAATCCACCTTGATGAGAGCATACTCAGTCTCTAGCTGTCATGTGTAATGCACCAAAACCACAGCTCCCTATCCACATCCAGGCCTAACACACCTTTCCATGGTTTACCCCAGACATTTCACAAGCCCTGGTTCGGTACACTGATTGCATGTCAACCCCAATTCACTCTACTCCTTGCACGCCTTTCACCCTTCTGTATGTTCAGGCCCTAACGGCTCAGACTCTTTCACTCTGTCCTTCCACCTGCAATTTGGTCTCCTGCTTCTTCATGTTCCCTCAACCTTAGACACATATATACTCTTTGTCAATCTCTCCTCACTCATTCTCTCCATATGTCCAAAACACTTCAACACACCCTCCTCTGTTCTCTCAACCACATTCCTTTTATTTCCACACATCTCTCTTACCCTTTCATTACTTACTCGATCAAACCATCTCGCACCACATACTGTCCTCAAACATCTAATTTCCAACACATCCTTCTTCCTCTATACAGCCCTATCTATAGCCCATGCCTTGCAACAAATATAGAATTGTAGGAACTACTATTCCTTCAAACATACCCATTTTTGCACTACAAAATAATGTTCTCTCCTTCCACACATTCTTCATTGCTCTCAAAACCTTTGCCCCCTCCCTCACCCTGTGACTCACTTCCGCTTCCATGATTCCACTCACTGCCAAGTCCACACCTAGATATCAAAAACATTTCACTTCCAATTTTCCTCCATTTAAATTTACATCCCAGTTAACTTTCCCCTCAACCCTACAGAACCTAATAACCTTGTTCTTATTCATATTTACTCTCAACTCTCTCCTTTCACACACTTTTCCAAACTTAGTCACCAACCTGTGTAGTTTCTCACTCAAATCAGCCACCAGAGCTGTATCATTGGCAAACAACAACTGATTCACTTCTCAGGCCCTCTCATTCCCAAAAGACTGCACACTTGCCCCTCTCTCGAAAATTCCAGCACTTACCTCCCTAAGCCCCCCATCCATAAACATTAAACAACCATATGGGCATCACACACCCCTGCTGCAAACAGACATTCACTGGGAATCAATCACTCTCCTCTCTTCCTACCCATACACATGCCTTACACCCTTGATAAAAACTTTTAACTGCTCCTAGCAGCTTTCCTCCCACACCATATATTCTTAAGATCTTCCACAAACCATCTCCATCAACCCTATCATATGCCTTCTTCAGATCCACAAATGCTACATACAAATCCATCTATTTTTCTAAGTATTTCTCACACACATTCTTCAAAGCAAACACCTGATCCACACTGCTCTTCCCCAATCTGATGCTTTGTACATGACTTCACCCTCTCAATCAATACCCTCCCATACAATTTCCCAAGAATACTCAACAAACTTATGCCTCTGTAGTTTGAACGCTCACCTTTATCACCTTTGCCTTTGTAAAATGGCACCATGATCCATACATATATTGAATATCCTTACCAACCAATCAACAACACACTTATCCCCTTTCTTAATAAATTCTACTGCAATACCATCCAAACCCGCCGCCTTGCAAGATCTCATCTTCCGCAAAGTTTTCACTGCCTCTTCTCTCTTAACCAAACATTGCTCCTCAACCCTCTCACTTGGCACACCACCCCGACCAAAACACCCTACATCTGCCACTCTATATTCAAACACATTCATTCACCTTCAAAATACTCACTCCAACTCCTTCTCACTTCCTCACTACCTGTTATTACTTCCCTCCTTGCCCCCTTCACTGATGTTCCCATTGTTCTCTTGTCTCACACATGTTATTTACCTCCTTCCAAACATTCTTTTATCCTCACTTAAGCTTAATTATACTCTATCACCCCAAGTCTCATTTGCCCTCTTTTTCAACCCTTGCACCTTCCTCTGGACCTCCTACCACTTTCTTTTATACATCTCTGTCATTTGCACTACTTCCCTGCAAAAATCATCCAAACGCCTCTCATTACTCTTTCACTAACAACTTTACTTCTTCATCCCACCACTCACAACCCTTTCTGATCTGCCCACCTCCCACCTTTCTCATGCTACATGCATCTTTTGCATATGCCACCACTATTTCCCAAAATACATCCCATTCCTCACCCCCTCCCATCACATCATTTGCTCTTACCTTTTGCCATTCTACACTCAATCTCTCCTAGTACTTCCTCACACAAGTCTCCTTTCCAAGCTCACTTACTCTCACCGCTCTCTTCTCCCCAACATTCGCATTTCTTTTTTGAAACCCTCTACAAATCTTCACCTTCGCCTCCACAAGATAGTGAACAGACATCCCTCCAGCTGCCCCTCTCAGCACATAAACATCCAAAAGTCTCTCTTTTACACGCCTATCACTTAACACGGAATCCAATAATGCCCTCTGATCATCTCTCCTACTCACATATGTATACTTACATATATCTCTCTTTTAAAACCAGGTATTCACAATCACCAGTGCAAGGGTTGAAAAAGAGGGCAAATGAGAGTTGGGGTGAGAGTATCATTAAACTTTAGGGAGAATAAAAATGTTTTGGAAGGAGGTAAATACTGTGCATAAGACAAGAAAAAAATGGGAACATTGCTTAAGGAGCAAGAGGGAAGTAATAACAGGTAGTAAGGAAGTGACACAGAGATGGAGTGAGTATTACGAAGGTTTGTTGAATGTGTTTGATGATAGAGTGGCAAATGTAGGGTGTTTTGGTCGAGGTGGTATGAGAAGTGAGAGGATCAGGGAGAAAGGTTTGGTTATGAGAGAAGTGGTAGTGAAAGATTTACAGAAGATGAAATCTGGCAAGATGGTGGGTTTGGATGGTATTGCGTTAGAATTTATCAAAAAGGAGTGACTGTGTTGTTGATTGGTTGGTAAGGATATTCAGTGTATGTATGGATCATGGTGCCATTGTACAAAGGCAAAGGGGATGAAAGTGAGTGTTCAAACTACAGAGACATAAATTTGTTGAGTATTCCCAGGAAATTGTATGGGAAGGTATTGATTAAGAGGGTGAAGGCAAGTACAGAACATCAGAGAGGCTTTGTGGAAGGCCTTAAGAGTATATGGTGTTGGAGGTAAGCTGCTAAAAGCAGTAAAAAGTTTTTACCAAGGATGTAAGGCATGTGTACAAGTACGAAAAGGAGAGTGACTTGTTCCCAGTGAAGGTCGGTCTGCAGTAAGGGTGTGTGATGTTCCCATGGTTGTTTCGTTTGTTTACGGATGGGGTGGTTAGGTACGTAAATGCAAGAGTTTTGGAGAGAGGGGCGAATATGCAGTCTGCTGGGGATGAGAGGGCCTGGCCTGGAAAGTGATTCAGTTGTTGTTTGCCGACGATACAGCTCTGGTGGCTGATTCGAGTGAGACACTGTACCAGTTGGTGAATGAGTTTGGGAAAGTATGTGAAAAGAGAAAGTTGAGAGTAAATGTGAATAAGAGCTCAGTTATTAAATTCGTAAGGTTGAGGGACAAGTTAATTGGGATTAAGTTTGAATGAAGAAAATTTGAGGAAGTAGAGTGTCTTAGATATCTGAGAGTTTACTTAGCAGCGAATGGAACCATGGAAATGGAAGTGAGTCACAGGGTTGAGGAGGGGGCAAAGGTTCAGGAAGCAATGAAGAATGTGTGGAAAGAGAGGACGTTATCTTGGAAAGCAAAATGGGTACGTTTGAAAAAACAGTACTTCAAACAGTATTATACGGTGGGGAGGCAAGGGCTGTGGATGGGTTGTGCGGAAGAGAGTGAACGTGTTGGAAATGAAATGCTTCAGAAAAGTATGAGGTGTGCGGTGGTTTGATCGAGTAAGTAATGAAAAGGTGAGAGAGATGTGTTATAATAAAAAGAGTGTGGTTGAGAGAGCAGAAGAGGGTGGGTTGAAATGGTTTGGACACATGGAAAGAATGAGAGAGGAAAAATTTACAAAGAGGATATATGTGTCAGACGGGAAGGGAACAAGAAATGGGAGACCAAATTGGAGGTGGAAGGCTGGAGTGAAAAAGATTTTGAGCAATCGGGGCCTGAATATACAAGAGGATGAGAGGCATGCCAGGAATAGAGTGAATTGGAATGATGTGGTATACTGGGGTCAATGTGCTGTCAATGGACTAAACCAGGGTATATGAAACGTTTGGGGTAAACCATGGAAAAGTCTGTGGGGCCTGGGTGTGGATACGTAACTGTGGTTTCAGTGCATTTCATATGACAGCTAGACACAGATCAAATGTGGCCTTTTTTGTCAGTTTTCCAAGCAATGCCTCGCTGAAGCAGGGAGTAGCAATGCTGTTTCCGGTGGGGCAGGATAATGCCAGGAATGGATGAAGGCATGCATCATTATGTACATGTGTATATATGTATATGGCTGCATATATCCCTGGGGATAGGGGTGAAAGAATACTTCCCACGCATTCCTCACGTGTCGTAGAAGGCGACTAGAGGGGACGGGAGTGGGGGGCCAGAAATCCTCCCCTCCTTGTATTTTAACTTTCTAAAAATGGGAAACAGAAGGAGTCACACAGGGAGTGCTCATCCTCCTCGTAGACTCAGATTGGGGTGTCTAAATGTGTGTGGATGTAACCAAGATGTGAAAAAAGGAGAGATAGGTAGTATGTTTGAGGAAAGGAACCTGGATGTTTTGGCTCTGAGTGAAACGAAGCTAAAAGGTAAAGGGGAAGAGTGGTTTGGGAATGTCTTGGGAGTAAAGTCAGGGGTTAGTGAGAGGACAAGAGCAAGGGAAGGAGTAGCAGTACTCCTGAAACAGGAGTTGTGGGAGTATGTGATAGAATGTAAGAAAGTAAATTCTCGATTAATATGGGTAAAACTGAAAGTTGATGGAGAGAGATGGGTGATTATTGGCACATATGCACCTGGGCATGAGAAGAAAGATCATGAGAGGCAAGTGTTTTGGGAGCAGCTGAATGAGTGTGTTAGTGGTTTTGATGCACAAGACCGGGTTATAGTGATGGGTGATTTAAATGCAAAGGTGAGTAATGTGGCAGTTAAGGGAATAATTGGTATACATGGGGTGTTCTGTGTTGTAAATGGAAATGGTGAAGAGCTTGTAGATTTATGTGCTGAAAAAGGACTGGTGATTGGGAATACCTGGTTTAAAAAGTGAGATATACATAAGTATACGTATGTAAGTAGGAGAGATAGCCAGAGAGCGTTATTGGATTACGTGTTAATTGACAGGTGCGCGAAAGAGAGACTTTTGCCTGTTAATGTGCTGAGAGGTGCAACTGGAGGGATGTCTGATCATTATCTTGTGGAGGCTAAGGTGAAGATTTGTATGGGTTTTCAGAAAAGAAGAGTGAATGTTGGGGTGAAGAGGATGGTGAGAGTAAGCGAGCTTGGGAAGGAGACTTGTGTGAGGAAGTACCAGGAGAGACTGAGTACAGAATGGGAAAAGGTGAGAAAAATGGAAGTACGGGGATTGGGGGAGGAATGGGATGTATTTAGGGAATCAGTGATGGATTGCGGAAAAGATGCTTGTGGCATGAGAAGCGTGGGAGGTGGGTTGATTAGAAAGGGTAGTGAGTGGTGGGATGAAGAAGTAAGATTATTAGTGAAAGAGAAGAGAGAGGCATTTGGACGATTTTTGCAGGAAAAAAATGCAATTGAGTGGGAGATGTATAAAAGAAAGAGACAGGAGGTCAAGAGAAAGGTGCAAGAGGTGAAAAAGAGGGCAAATGAGAGTTGGGGTGAGAGAGTATCATTAAATTTTAGGGAGAATAAAAAGATGTTCTGGAAGGAGGTAAATAAAGTGCGTAAGACAAGGGAGCAAATGGGAACTTCAGTGAAGGGCGCTCATGGGGAGGTGATAACAAGTAGAGGTGATGTGAGAAGGAGATGGAGTGAGTATTTTGAAGGTTTGTTGAATGTGATTGATGATAGAGTGGTAGATATAGGGTGTTTTGGTCGAGGTGGTGTGCAAAGTGAGAGGGTTAGGGAAAATGATTTGGTAAACAGAGAAGAGGTAGTAAAAGCTTTGCGGAAGATGAAAGCCGGCAAGGCAGCAGGTTTGGATGGAATTGCAGTGGAATCTATTAAAAAAGGGGGTGACTGTATTGTTGACTGGTTGGTAAGGTTATTTAATGTATGTATGACTCATGGTGAGGTGCCTGAGGATTGGCGGAATGCGTGCATAGTGCCATTGTACAAAGGCAAAGGGGATAAGAGTAAGTGCTCAAATTACAGAGGTATAAGTTTGTTGAGTATTCCTGGTAAATCATATGGGAGGGTATTGATTGAGAGGGTGAAGGCATGTACAGAGCATCAGATTGGGGAAGAGCAGTGTGGTTTCAGAAGTGGTAGAGGATGTGTGGATCAGGTGTTTGCTTTGAAGAATGTATGTGAGAAATACTTAGAAAAGCAAATGGATTTGTATGTAGCATTTATGGATCTGGAGAAGGCATATGATAGAGTTGATAGAGATGCTCTGTGGAAGGTATTAAGAATATATGGTGTGGGAGGCAAGTTCTTAGAAGCAGTGAAAAGTTTTTATCGAGGATGTAAGGCATGTGTACGTGTAGGAAGAGAGGAAAGTTATTGGTTCTCAGTGAATGTAGGTTTGCGGCAGGGGTGTGTGATGTCTCCATGGTTGTTTAATTTGTTTATGGATGGGGTTGTTAGGGAGGTGAATGCAAGAGTTTTGGAAAGAGGGGCAAGTATGAAGTCTGTTGTGGATGAGAGAGCTTAGGAAGTGAGTCAGTTGTTGTTCGCTGATGATACAGCGCTGGTGGCTGATTCATCTGAGAAACTGCAGAAGCTGGTGACTGAGTTTGGTAAAGTGTGTGAAAGAAGAAAGTTAAGAGTAAATGTGAATAAGAGCAAGGTTATTAGGTACAGTAGGGTTGAGGGTCAAGTCAATTGGGAGGTAAGTTTGAATGGAGAAAAACTGGAGGAAGTAAAGTGTTTTAGATATCTGGGAGTGGATCTGGCAGCGGATGGAACCATGGAAACGGAAGTGAATCATTGGGTGGGGGAGGGGGCGAAAATCCAGGGAGCCTTGAAGAATGTGTGGAAGTCAAGAACATTATCTCCGAAAGCAAAAATGGCTATGTTTGAAGGAATAGTGGTTCCAACAATGTTGTATGGTTGCGAGGCGTGGGCTATGGATAGAGTTGTGCGCAGGAGGGTGGATGTGCTGGAAATGAGATGTTTGAGGACAATGTGTGGTGTGAGGTGGTTTGATCGAGTAAGTAATGTAAGGGTAAGAGAGATGTGTGGAAATAAAAAGAGTGTGGTTGAGAGAGCAGAAGAGGGTGCTTTGAAATGGTTTGGGCACATGGAGAGAATGAGTGAGGAAAGATTGACCAAGAGGATATATGTGTCGGAGGTGGAGGGAACGAGGAGAAGTGGGAGACCAAATTGGAGGTGGAAAGATGGAGTGAAAAAGATTTTGAGTGATCGGGACCTGAACATGCAGGAGGGTGAAAGGCAGGCAAGGAATAGAGTGAATTGGATCGATGTGGTATAACAGGGTTGACATGCTGTCAGTGGATTGGATCAGGGCATGTGAAGCGTCTGGGGTAAACCATGGAAAGTTGTGTGGGGCCTGGATGTGGAAAGGGAGCTGTGGTTTCGGGCATTATTGCATGACAGCTAGAGACTGAGTGTGAACGAATGGGGCCTTTGTTGTCTTTTCCTAGCGCTACCTCGCACACATGAGGGGGGAGGGGGATGGTATTCCAAGTGTGGTGAGGTGGCGATGGGAATGAAAAGGCAGATAGTGTGAATTGTCTGCATGGGTATATATGTATGTGTCTGTGTGTGTATATATATGTGTACATTGAGATGTATAGGTATGTATATTTGCGTGTGTGGACGTGTATGTATATACATGTGCATGGGGGTGGGTTGGGCCATTTCTTTCGTCTGTTTCCTTGCACTACCTCGCAAACGCGGGAGACAGCGACAAAGCAAAAATAAATAATAATGTATATGTATGTTAATATATAGAACTTATTGAAATTTTCTCAGGAAAACAGATTTCTTTCAGAACCTTATTATAAGTATTTTTCCAGCTGAATACAAATCTGGTGTTGAAATATCATTTGGTCATCTTTATAACATTCAATTAAGCTGTTAAAATAAAACAATTTTAAAGCATTATTTGATCCTTTGCATTGTATTTACTGGATATGTATCGGTAACCGATAGCATTATGATATATTTTCCACGATCATTTCAAGTATAGAAGTGTTTAAGCACCAAATGTTTCAATTTTGTAACAAAAAGCTTTTTGAGCTAAAAAAAATACCCTGAAATTATTGGTATTTTTTTCAGAAAAATATATTTCCTTTAAAAACTCATTATAAGAAGTACTTTCCATGCTGAATACAAATCTGGTGTTAAAATGTCTTTTAGTTGTCTTTATGACATTCAATTAAGGTGTTAAATGATGTCAATTTTAAAATATTTTCTGATCATTTGCATCATATTTACTGAGTATGTATCAGTGACTGAGAGTAGTATAATATATTAATTGAAAGCAGTATGATATATTTTTCATGATTATTTCAAGCAGTGAATTGTTTGAATATCTTATGTTTCAATTTTGAAACAAAAAGCTTTTGAGCTAAAAATACCCTTGAACTATTCTGCAATTCTTAGTATTTTTCTCAAAAAAATAGATTTCCTTTAAAAACTCATTATGTGAGGCATATTTCACGTTGAATACAAATTTGGGGTTAAGAAATTGTTTGGTCATCTTTATGGCCTTTAATCAAACTGTGAAATTAAGAAAATTTTGTATCATTATCTAATTACCAGCATAGTTTAAACTGGATCTATCAGTAACTGAGAGCATTATGATATATCTTCCAAGATCATTTCAAGTATAGAAGTGTTTGAATATCTTATGTTTCAATATCAAAACAAAAATACTTTTTGCTAAAATATACCCTGCAATTTTTGGTATTTTTCTCAGAGAAATAAACTTCTTTTAAAACCTCATTAGGAGAAGTAGATTTTCTGCTGAATACACATCTAGGGTTAGAATATCATTTGGCTGTCTTTTATATTTATATATTTATTATACTTTGTCGCTGTCTCCCGCGTTAACGAGGTAGCGCAAGGAAACAGACGAAAGAATGGCCCAACTCACCTACATACACATGTATATACATACACATCCACACACACACATATACATACCTATACATCTCAACATATACATATATATACACAAACAAACATATACATATATACACATATACATAATTCATAGTCTGCCTTTATTCACTCCCATCGCCACCTCGCCACACATTAAACGAAAACCCCCTCCCCCCACATGTGCACGAGGTAGCACTAGGAAAACCCAACAAAGGCCACATTCGTTCACACTCAGTTTCTAGCTGTCATGTATAATGCACTGAAACCACAGCTCCCTTTCCACATCCAGGACCCACAGAACTTTCCATGGTTTACCCCAGATGCTTCACATGCCCTGGTTCAATCCATTGACAGCACGTCAACCCCAGTATACCACATTTTTCCAATTCACTCTATTCCTTGCACGCCTTTCACCCTCCTGCATGTTCAGGCCCCGATCACTCAAAATCTTTTTCACTCCATCTTTCCACCTCCAATTTGGTCTCCCACTTCTCCTCGTTCCCTTCACCTCTGACACATATATCCTCTTTATCAAACTTTCTTCACTCATTCTCTCCATATGACCAAACCATTTCAAAGCACCCACTTCTGCTCTCTCAACCACACTCTTTTTATCACTACACATCTCTCTTACCCTTTCATTACTTACTCGATCAAACCACCTCACACCAAATATTGTCCTCAAACATCTCATTTCCAGCACATCCACCCTCCTCCGCACAACTCTATCTATAGCCCACGCCTCACAACCATATAACATTGTTGGAACCACTACTCCTTCAAACATAGCTATTTTTGCTTTCCAAGATAAGATTCTCGACTTCCACACATTTTTCAACACTCCCAGAACTCTCATCCCCTCCCCCACCCTATGATTCACTTCCGCTTCCATGCTTCCATCTCCTGCCAAATCCACTCCCAGATATCTAAAACACTTCACTTCCTCCAGTTTTTCTCCATTCAAACTTACCTCCCAACTGACTTGTCCCCCAACCCTACTGTACCTAATAACCTTGCTCTTATTCGCATTTACTCTCAATTTTCTTCTCTCACACCCTTTACCAAACTCAGTCACCAGCTTCTGCAGTTTCTCACCTGAATCAGCCACCAGCGCTGCATCATCAGCGAACAACAGCTGACTCACTTCCCAAGCTCTCTCATCCCCAACAGACTGCATATTTGCCCCTCTTTCCAAAACTCTTGCATCCACCTCCCTAACAACCACATCCATAAACAAGTCAAACAACCATGGAGACATCATGCACCCCTGCCGCAAACCTACATTCACTGAGAACCAATCACTTTCCTCTCTTCCTACACATACACATGCCCTACATCCTCAATAAAACCTTTTCACTGCTTCTAAGAACTTACCTCCCACACCATATATTCTCAATACCTTCCACAGAGCATTTCTACCATCTCTATCATATGCCTTCTCCAGATCCATAAATGCTACATATAAATCCCCTTGCTTTTCTAAGTATTTCTCACATACATTTTTCAAAGCAAACACATGATCCACACATCCTCTACCACTTCTGAAACCACACTGCTCTTCCCCAATCTGATGCTCTGTACATGCCTTCACCCTCTCAATCAATACCCTTCCATATAATTTCCCAGGAATACTCAACAAACTTATACCTCTGTAATTTGAGCACTCACTCTCATCCCCTTTGCCTTTGTATAATGGCACTATGCAAGCATTCCACCAGTCCTCAGGCACCTCACCATGAGTCATACATACATCAAATAACCTTACCAACCAGTCAACAATACAGTCACCCCCTTTTTTAATAGATTCCACTGCAATTCCATCCAAATCCACTGCCTTGCCAGCTTTCATCTTCTGCAAAGCTTTTATTACCTTTTTTCTGTTTACCAAATCATTCTGCCTAACCCTCTCACTTTGCACACCACCTCGACCAAAACACCCTATATCTGCCACTCTATCATCGAACACATTCAACAAACCTTCCAAATACTCATTCCATCTCCTTCTCACATCACCACTACTTGTTATAACCTCCCCATTAGCCCCCTTCACTGATGTACCCATTTGTTCCCTTGTCTTACGCACTTTATTTACCTCTTTCCAAAACATCTTCTTATTCTCCCTAAAATTTAAGGATACTCTCTCACCCCAACTCTCATTTGCCCTCTTTTTTGCCTCTTGCACCTTTCTCTTGACCTCCTGCCTCTTTCTTTTATACATCACCCAGTCATTTGCATTATTTCCCTGCAAGAATCGTCAAATGCCTCTCTCCTCTCTTTCACTAATAATCTTACTTCTTCATCTCACCACTCAGTACCCTTTCTAATCTGCCCACCTTTATGACCTTTAATTAAAACATTAAATGAAGACAATATTAAAATACAATCTGGTCATTTGCATTTTATTTACTGGGTACGTATCAGTAACTAAGAACATTATATTTTTCATGTTTATTTCAAGTAGAGGAGTGTTTGAAAGTCTTATGTTTCAATTCTGAAACAAAATGTTTTTTCAGCTCTTTTTCAGAAAAATAGATTTCCTTTAAAAAATCATAATATGAAGTATTTTTCATAATAAAAATCTAGGCTCAGAATATTGTTTGGTCATATTTATTGCCTTTAATCAAGCTGAGAAATTAAGACAACTTTAAATCATTATCTTATCATTTCCATCGTATAAACTGGGTACTTATCAGTAGTTGAGGATTATGATATATTTCCCATGATTATTTCAATTATGGAAATGTTTCAATATGTTATGTTTCCATTTCAAAACAAAATGTTTTTTCAGCTAAAATATACCCTGAACCTGGATTTTTTTTAATCTTCTCAGGAAAATAAATTACTTTTAAAACCTCATTATAAGGAGTATTTTTCCTACTATATACAAATCTGGTGTTAAAATATTTAGTTGTATTCATAGCATTAGAATAAGCTGTTAAACTAAATTAATTACAATGTATTATCTGATCCTTTGCATTGTATTTACTGGGTATTATTGGTAACTGAGAGCATTATGGTATATTTTTCATGATTATTTCAAGTACAGAAGTGGTTGAATATCTTATGTTTCAAATTTAAAATGAAAAGTTTTTGAGCTATAATGTACCTGAACTTTTTTTTTTTTTTTTTTTTTTTTTTTTATACTTTGTCGCTGTCTCCCGCGTTTGCGAGGTAGCGCAAGGAAACAGACGAAAGAAATGGCCCAACCCCTCCCCCCCATACACATGTACATACACACGTCCACACACGCAAATATACATACCTACACAGCTTTCCATGGTTTACCCCAGACGCTTCACATGCCTTGATTCAATCCACTGACAGCACGTCAACCCCTGTATACCACATGACTCCAATTCACTCTATTCCTTGCCCTCCTTTCACCCTCCTGCATGTTCAGGCCCCGATCACACAAAATCTTTTTCACTCCATCTTTCCACCTCCAATTTGGTCTCCCTCTTCTCCTCGTTCCCTCCACCTCCGACACATATATCCTCTTGGTCAATCTCTCCTCACTCATTCTCTCCATGTGCCCAAACCATTTCAAAACACCCTCTTCTGCTCTCTCAACCACGCTCTTTTTATTTCCACACATCTCTCTTACCCTTACGTTACTTACTCGATCAAACCACCTCACACCACACATTGTCCTCAAACATCTCATTTCCAGCACATCCATCCTCCTGCGCACATCTCTATCCATAGCCCACGCCTCGCAACCATACAACATTGTTGGAACCACTATTCCCTCAAACATACCCATTTTTGCTTTCCGAGATAATGTTCTCGACTTCCACACATTTTTCAAGGCTCCCAAAATTTTCGCCCCCTCCCCCACCCTATGATCCACTTCCGCTTCCATGGTTCCATCCGCTGACAGATCCACTCCCAGATATCTAAAACACTTCACTTCCTCCAGTTTTTCTCCATTCAAACTCACCTCCCAATTGACTTGACCCTCACCCCTACTGTACCTAATAACCTTGCTCTTATTCACATTTACTCTCAACTTTCTTCTTCCACACACTTTACCAAACTCAGTCACCAGCTTCTGCAGTTTCTCACATGAATCAGCCACCAGCGCTGTATCATCAGCGAACAACAACTGACTCACTTCCCAAGCTCTCTCATCCCCAACAGACTTCATACTTGCCCCTCTTTCCAGGACTCTTGCATTTACCTCCCTTACAACCCCATCCATAAACAAATTAAACAACCATGGAGACATCACACACCCCTGCCGCAAACCTACATTCACTGAGAACCAATCACTTTCCTCTCTTCCTACACGTACACATGCCTTACATCCTCGATAAAAACTTTTCACTGCTTCTAACAACTTGCCTCCAACACCATATATTCTTAATACCTTCCACAGAGCATCTCTATCAACTCTATCATATGCCTTCTCCAGATCCATAAATGCTACATACAAATCCATTTGCTTTTCTAAGTATTTCTCACATACATTCTTCAAAGCAAACACCTGATCCACACATCCTCTACCACTTCTGAAACCGCACTGCTCTTCCCCAATCTGATGCTCTGTATATGCCTTCACCCTCTCAATCAATACCCTCCCATATAATTTACCAGGAATACTCAACAAACTTATACCTCTGTAATTTGAGCACTCACTCTTATCCCCTTTGCCTTTGTACAATGGCACTATGCACGCATTCCGCCAATCCTCAGGCACCTCACCATGAGTCATACAATAATTTCCTTCAAAAAGTCATTTTAAGAAGTATGTTTCATGCTGAATAGAAATCTTGGGTTAGAATATAGTTTGGTTGTCTTTATGACCTTTAAATAATGTCAAAAAAAGACTATCAAAATACCATTTGATCATTTGAATTGTATATACTGGGTATGTATTGGTAACTGAGAGTATTATCACCTACTTACCAGGATTATTTCAAGTACAGATGTGCTTGAACATCATACGTTTCAATTTTGTAACAAAAAGTTTTATGAGCTAAAAAATACCCTGCAACTTTTGGTAATTTTCTCAGAAAAATAGATTTCTTTCAAAAAGTGTTTTTTATGCTGAATACAAATCTGGTGTTGAAATATCATTAAGCTGTCTTTATGACATTCAATTGAGTAATTAGATGAAGTCAATCTTAAAAATATTTTCTGATACTTTGCATTGTATTTACTGGGCATGTTTCAGTTACTCAGAACATTCTAATAAATCCTCCGTAATCATTTCAAGTACAGGAGTGTTTGAATATCTTACGTTTCAATTTTGAAACAAAAAGTTTTTTAAACTACAAAATACCCTGCAAATTTTGGTATATTTCTAAGAAAAATGGATTTCCTTTAAAAACACATTAAAGAAGTATTTTTCATGTTGAATACAAATCTTGGGTTAGAATATCATTTAGTTGTCTTTATGACCTTTAATTAAGCTGTTAAATGAAGATAATTCCAAATTATTATCTAATTTGCTTCGTTTAAACAGGGTATCAGTAACTGAGAGCATTATATTTTTCATGATTATCTTAAGTATAAAGGAGTCTGAATACCTTTTGTTTCAATTTTGAAATAAAAGTTTTTGAGCTAAAATATACCCTAACTATTTCATGGAATTTTTCTATATTTCATCAAGAAAATATCTTCCTTTTAAAACCTGATTATAAAGAGTATTTCCTATGCTGAATACAAACTTGTTAAAACATCACTTGTTTGCCTTTATGACATTCAATTAAACTGTTAAATAAAGTAAATTTTAGAGTATTATCTGATCATTTGCATCGTATTTACAGGATATGTATCGGTAACTGAGAGCATTATGCTATATCTTCCATGATTGTTTCAATTATAGTGTTTCAACACCATTTGTTTCAATTTTGTAACAAAAAGTTTTTTGATATAAAAAAATACCCTGTTATCTTTAAAAATTTTCTCAGAAAAATATACTTCCTTTAAAAACTCTTTATAAGAAATATTCTTTTATGTTCAATACAAGTCTGGGGTTAGAATATCGTTTGGCCATCTTTATGACCTTTAATGAAGCTGATAAACTAAGAGAATCTTAAATCATTATCTAATCATTTCCATCAGTTGTACTAGGTATGTATCGGTAACTGAGAGCATTATCATGTATTTCATTGATTATTTCAAGTATAGAAGTGTTTGAATACCTTATGTTTTAATTCTAAAACAATATTCTTTTGAGCTAAAATATCCCTGAACTATTACCCAGATTTTTTGTATTTTTCTCAGAATAACAAATCTTGGGTTAGAATATCGTATGGTAATCTTTATAACCATTAATGAAGCTGTTAAATGAAGTCATTATTCAAGTAACCCATTAATTAAGCTGTTAAACAAAGTCATTATTCAAGTATCACCTGATCATTTGCATTGTATTTACTGAGCATGTATCAGTAACTGAGAGCATTATGATATATTTTCTATGATTATTTCAAGTATACAAGTGTTTGAATATTGTATGTTTAAATTTTGTAAGAAAGAGTTCTTTAAGCTAAAAAAAAAATACCTGCAATTTTGCTTCTAAGAAAAATAATTTCCTTCAAAAACTCATAAGAAGTATTTCTTATGTTGAATACAAATCTTGGGTTAGAATATTGTTTGATCATCATTAAGGCCTTTAATTAAGCTGTGATAATAAGACAATTTTCGATAACTATCTAATTTACATTGTTTAAACTGGCTATCTATTGGTAACTAAGAGCATTACAATATATTTCCCATGATTATTTCAAGTATAAAAAGTGCTTCAATATCTTGCATTTCAGTTTTAAAACAAAAAGTGTTTCAGCCCATACATAAATGTGCATGGGCATTTAAGTATATATGAGCCCATACATAAATGTGCATGGGCATTTAAGTATATTCATCTATTCATTTATTTATTTATTATACTTTGTCCCTGTCTCCCGCGTTAGTGAGGTAGCGCAACGAAACAGACGAAAGAATGGCCCAACCCACGCACATATACATGTATATACATACAAGTCCACACACGCACGTATAGTTCCCACACATTCCTCACGTGTTGTAGAAGGCGACTAAAGGGGACAGGAGCGGGGGGGCCAGAAACCCTCCCCTCCTTGTATTTTCATTTTCTAAACGGGGAAACAGAAGAAGGAGTCATGCGAGGAGTGCTCATCCTCCTCGAAGGCTCAGATTGGGGTGTCTAAATGTGTGTGTATGTAACCAAGATGAGAAAAAAGGAGAGGTAGGTAGTATGTTTGAGGAAAGGAACCTAGATGTTTTGGCTCTGAGTGAAACGAAGCTAAAGGGTAAAGGGGAAGAGTGGTTTGGGAATGTCTTGGGAGTAAAGTCAGGGGTTAGCGAGAGGACAAGAGCAAGGGAAGGAGTAGCACTACTCCTGAATCAGGAGTTGTGGGAGTATGTGATAGAGTGTAAGAAAGTAAATTCTAGATTGATATGGGTAAAACTGAAAGTTGATGGAGAGAGATGGGTGATTATTGGTGCATATGCACCTGGGCATGAGAAGAAAGATCATGAGAGGCAAGTGTTTTGGGAGCAGCTGAATGAGTGTGTTAGTGGTTTTGATGCATAAGACTGGGTTATAGTGATGGGTGATTTGAATGCAAAGGTGAGTAATGTGGCAGTTGAGGGAATAATTGGTGTACATGGAGTGTTCAGTGTTGTAAATGGAAATGGTGAAGAGCTTGTAGATTTATGTGCTGAAAAAGGACTAGTGATTGGGAATACCTGGTTTAAAAAGTGAGATATACATAAGTATACGTATGTAAGTAGGAGAGATGGCCAGAGAGCGTTACTGGATTACGTGTCAATTGATAGACACACAAACGAGAGACTTTTGGATGCTAATGTGCTGAGAGGTGCAACTGGAGGGATGTCTGATCATTATTTTGTGGAGGCGAAGGTGAAGATTTGTGGGGGTTTTCAGAAGAGAGAATGTTGGGGTGAAGAGAGTGGTGAGAGTAAGTGAGCATGGGAAGCAGACTTGTGTGAGGAAGTACCAGGAGAGACTGAGTGCAGAATGGAAAAAGGTGAGAACAAAGGAGGTAAGGGGAATGGGGGAGGAATGGGATGTATTTAGGGAAGCAGTGATGGCTTGCGAAAAAGATGCTTGTGGCATGAGAAGCGTGGGAGGTGGGGTTGATTAGAAGGGGTAGTGAATGGTGGGATGAAGAAGTAAGATTATTAGTGAAAGAGAAGAGAGAGGCATTTGGACGATTTTTGCAGGGAAAAATGCAAGTGAGTGGGAGAGGTATAAAAGAAAGAGTCAGGAGGTCAAGATAAAGGTGCAGGAGGTGAAAAAGAGGGCAAATGAGAGTTGGGGTGAGAGAGTATCATTAAATTTCAGGGAGAACAAAAAGATGTTTTGGAAGGAGGTAAATAAAGTGCATAAGACAAGGGAGGAAATGGGAACTTCAGTGAAGGGGGCTAATGGGGAGGTGATAACAAGTAGTGGTGATGTGAGAAGGAGATGGAGTGAGTATTTGGAAGGTTTGTTGAATGTGTTTGATGACAGAGTGGCAGATATAGGGTGTTTTGGTCGAGGTGGTGTGCAAAGTGAGAGGGTTAGGGAAAATGATTTGGTAAATAGAGAAGAGGTAGTAAAAGCTTTACGGAAGATGAAAGCCGGCAAGGCAGCAGGTTTGGATGGTATTGCAGTGGAATTTACTAAAAAAAGGGGGTGACTGTATCATTGATTGGTTGGTAAGGTTATTTAATGTATGTATGATTCATGGTGAGGTGCCTGAGGATTGACGGAATGCTTGCATAGTGCCATTGTACAAAGCCAAAGGGGATGAGAGTGAATGCTCAAATTACAGAGGTATAAGTTTGTTAAGTATTCCTGGGAAATTCTATGGGAGGGTATTGATTGAGAGGGTGAAGGCATGTACAGAGCATCAGATTGGGGAAGAGCAGTGTGGTTTCAGAAGTGGTAGAGGATGTGTGGATCAGGTGTTTGCTTTGAAGAATGTATGTGAGAAATACTTAGAAAAACAAATGGATTTGTATGTAGCATTTATGGATCTTTAGAAGGCATATGATAGAGTTGATAGAGATGCTCTGTGGAAGATTTTAAGAATATATGGTGTGGGAGGCAAATTGTTAGAAGCAGTGAAAAGTTTTTATCGAGGATGTAAGGCATGTGTGCGTATAGGAAGAGAGGAAAGTGATTGGTTCTCAGTGAATGTAGGTTTGTGGCAGGGGTGTGTGATGTCTCCATGGTTGCTTAATTTGTTTATGGATGGGGTTGTTAGGGAGGTGAATGCAAGAGTTTTGGAAAGAGGGGCAAGTATGCAGTCTGTTCTAGATGATAGAGCTTGGGAAGTGAGTCAGTTGTTGTTCACTGATGATACAGCGCTGGTGGCTGATTCATCTGAGAAACTGCAGAAGCTGGTGACTGAGTTTGGTAAAGTGTGTGAAAGAAGAAAGTTAAGCGTGAATGTGAATAAGAGCAAGGTTATTAGGTATAGTAGGGTTGAGGGTCAAGTCAATTGGGAGGTAAGTTTGAATGGAGAAAAACTGGAGGAAGTAAAGTGTTTTAGATATCTGGGAAAGGATCTGGCAGCGGATGGAACCATGGAAGTGGAAGTGAATCATAAAGTGGGGGGAGGGGGCGAAAATTCTGGGAGCCTTGAAGAATGTTTGGAAGTCGAGAACATTATCTCAGAAAGCAAAAATGGGTATGTTTGAAGGAATAGTGGTTCCAACAATGTTGTATGGTTGCGAGGCGTGGGCTATGGATAGAGTTGTGCACAGGAGGGTGGATGTGCTGGAAATGAGATGTTTGAGGACAATACGTGGTGTGAGGTGGTTTGATCGAGTAAGTAATGTGAGAGATGTGTGGAAAAAAAAGTGTGGTTGAGAGAGCAGAAGAGGGTGTTTTGAAATGGTTTGCTCACATGGAGAGAATGAGTGAGGAAAGATTGACCAAGAGGATATATGTGTCAGAGGTGGAGGGAACGAGGAGAAGTGGGAGACCAAATTGGAGGTGGAAAGAATGAGTGAAAGAGATTTTGAGTGATCAGGGCCTGAACATGCAGGAGGGTGAAAGGTGTGCAAGGAATAGAGTGAATTGGAACGATGTGGTATACAGGGGTCGACGTGCTGTCAATGGATTGAACCAGGGCATGTGAAGCGTCTGGGGTAAACCATGGAAAGTTCTGTGGGGCCTGGATGTGGAAAGGGAGCTGTGGTTTCGGTGCGTTATTACATGACAGCTAGAGACTGAGTGTGAACGAATGGGCCCTTTGTTGTCTTTTCCTAGCGCTACCTCGCACACATGAGGGGGGAGGGGGTTGTTATTCCATGTGTGGCGAGGTGGCGATGGGAATGAATAAAGGCAGATAGTATGAATTACGTACATGTGTATATATGTATATATCTGTGTGTGTATATATATGTGTACACTGAGATGTATAGGTATGTATATTTGCGTGTGTGGACATTTATGTATATACATGTGTATGTGGGTGGGTTGGGCCATTCTTTCGTCTGTTTCCTTGCGCTACCTCGCTAACGCGGGAGACAGCGACAAAGCAAAATAAATAAAAATAAATACATCTCAACGTATATATATATATATATACCACATCGTTCCAATTCACTCTATTCCTTGCACGCCTTTCACCCTCCTGCATGTTCATGCCCCAATCACTCAAAATCTTTTTCACTCCATCTTTCCACCTCCAATTTGGTCTCCCACTTCTCCTCGTTCCCTCCACCTCCGACACATATATCCTCTTGATCAATCTTTCCTCACTCATTCTCTCCATGTGCCCAAACCATTTCAAAACACCCTCTTCTGCTCTCTCAACCACGCTCTTCTTATTTCCACACATCTCTCTTACCCTTACATTACTTACTCAATCAAACCACCTCACACCACATATTGTCCTCAAACATCTCATTTCCAGCACATCCACCCTCCTGCGCACTACTTTATCCATAGCCCATGCACTGCAACAATACAACATTGTTGGAACCACTATTCCTTCAAACATACCCATTTTTGCTTTCGGAGATAATGTTCTCGACTTCCACACATTCTTCAAGGCTCCCAGGATTTTCACCCCCTCCCCCACCCTATGATTCACTTCCGCTTCCATGGTTCCATCTGCTGCCAAATCCACTCCCAGATATCTAAAACACTTTACTTCCTCCAGTTTTTCTCCATTCAAACTTACCTCCCAATTGACTTGACCCTCTACCCTACTGTACCTAATAACCTTGCTCTTATTCACATTTACTCTTAACTTTCTCCTTTTACACACTTTACCAAACTCTGTCACCAGCTTCTGCAGTTTCTCACATGAATCAGCCACCAGCGCTGTATCATCAGTGAACAACAACTTACTCACTTCCCAAGCTCTCTCATCCCCAACAGACTGCATACTTGCCCCTTTCCAAAACTCTTGCATTCACCTCCCTAACAACCCCATCCATAAACAAATTAAACAACCATGGAGACATCACACACTCCTGCCGCAAACCTACATTCACTGAGAACCAATCACTTTCCTCTCTTCCTACACGTACACATGCCTTACATCCTCGATAAAAACTTTTCACTGCTTCTAACAACTTGCCTCCCACACCATATATTCTTAGTACCTTCCACAGAGCATCTCTGTCAACTCTATCAGATGCCTTCTCCAGATCCATAAATGCTACATACAAATCCACTAGGAAAAGACAAGACTTAGTCTATGCTGTCATGTGTAATGCACCGAAACCACAGCTCCCTTTCCACATCTAGTTCCCACAAAACATTCCATGGTTTACCCCAGACGCTTCACATGCCCTGGTTCAATCCACTGACTGCACGTCGACCATGGTATACCATATTGTTCCAATTCACTCTATTCCTTGCCCGCCTTTCACCCTCCTGTATGTTCAGGCCCTGATCGCTCAAAATCTTTTTCACTCCATTCTTCCACCTCCAATTTGGTCTCCCACTTCTCATTCCCTTCACCTCTGACATATATCCTCTTTGTCAATCTTTCCTCACTCATTCTCTCCATGTGACCAAACCATTTCAATACACCCTCTTCTTCTCTCTCAATCACACTCTTTTTATTACCACACATCTCTCTTACCATTTCCTTACTTCCTAGATCAAACCACCTCACGCCACATATTGTCCTCAAACATACCCATTTTTGCTCTCTGAGATTATGTTCTCGCCTTTCACACATTCTTCAAATGCTCCCAGAACCTTCACCCCCTCCCCTCTCCTGCGACTCACTTCCGCTTCCATGGCTCCATCCACTGCCAAATCCACTCCCAGATATCTAAAACAATTCACTTCCTCCAGTTTTCTCCATTCAAACTTACCTCCCAATTGACTTCTCCCTCAACCCTACTGAACCTAATAACCTTGCTCTTATTCACATTTACTCTCAGCTTTCTTCTTTCACACACTTTACCAAACTCAGTCACCAACTTCTGTAGTTTCTCACCCGAATCAGCCACCAGTTCTGTATCATCAACGAACAACTACTGACTCACTTCCCAAGCCCTCTCACCCAAACTAGTCTGCATACTTGCCCCTCTCTCCAAAACTCTTGCATGCACCTCCCTAACAACCCCGTCCATAAACAAATTGAACAACCATGGAGACATCATGCACCCCTGCCACAAACCAACATTCATTGGGAACTAATCACTTTCCTCTCTTCCTACTCATACACATGATAAAAACTTTTCACTGCTTCAAGCAACTTACCTCCCACATCATATACTCTTAATGCCTTCCACAAAGCATCTCTATCAACTCTTATCATGTGCCTTCTCCAGATACATAAATGCTACATAAAATCCAAATGAGAGTTGGGGCAAGAGAGTATCATTAAATTTTAGGGAGAATAAAAAGATTGTTTTGGAAGGAGGTAAATAAAGTGCATAAGACAAGAGAACAAATGGGAACATCGGTGAAGGGGGCAAATGGGGAGGTAATAACAAGTAGTGGTGAAGTGAGAGGGAGATGGAGTGAGTATTTTGAAGGTTTGTTGAATGTGTTTGATGATAGAGTGGCAGATATGGGGTGTTTTGGTCGAGGTGGTGTGGGAAGTGAGAGGGTCAGAGAGAATGATTTGGTAAACAGAGAAGAGGTAGTAAAAGCTTTGCGGAAGATGAAAGCCGGCAAGGCGGCAGGTTTGGATGGTATTGCAATGAAATTTATTTAAGAAGGTGGTGACTGTGTTGTTGACTGGTTAATCAGGATATTGAGTGTATGTATGGTTCATGCTGAAGTGGCTAAGGATTGGTGGAATGCATGCATAGTGCCATTGTACAAAGGCAAAGAGGATAAAAGTAAGCGTTCAGATTACAGAGGTATAAGTTTGTTGTGTATTCCTGGGAAATTATATGGGAGTGTGTTGATTGAGAGGGTGAAGGCATGTACAGAGCTTCAGATTGGGGAAGAGCAGTGTGGTTTCAGAAGTGGTAGAGGATGTGTGGATCAAGTGTTTGCTTTGAAGAACATATGAATATTATATATTTATTATACTTGACCACTGCTCCTGTATTAGCGATGTGGCACCAGGAAACATAGGGAGAACGTCCCATCTACTCATATAAATGTGAATAAGAGCAAGGTTATTAGGTACAGTAGGGTTGAGGGACAAGTCAATTGGGAGGTAAGTTTGAATGGGGAAAAACTGGAGGAAGTGAAGTGTTTTAGATATCTAGGAGAGGATTTGGCAGCAGATGGAACCATGGAAGCGGAAGTGAATCATAGGGTGGGGAGGGGGTGAAAGTACTGGAAGCGTTGAAGAATGTGTGGAAGTCGAGAACGTTATCTTGGAAAGTGATCGGGGCCTGAACATGCAAGAGGGTGAAAGCGGGCAAGGAATAGAGTGAGTGAATTGGATCGATGTGGTATACCGGGGTCGACGTGCTGTCAATGGATTGAATCAGGGAATGTGAAGCGTCTGGGGTAAACCACGGAAAGTTCTGTGGGGCCTGGATGTGGAAAGGGAGCTGTGGTTTCGGGCATTATTGCATGACAGCTAGAGACTGAGTGTGAACAAATGGGGCCTTTGTTGTCTTTTCCTAGCGCTACCTCGCACACATGAGGGGGGAGGGGGATGTTACTCCATGTGTAGCGAGGTGGCGATGGGAATGAATAAAGGCAGACAGTGTGAATTGTGTGCATGTGTGTATATGTATATGTCTGTGTGTGTATATATATGTGTACATTGAGATGTATGGGTATGTATATTTGCGTGTGGGGATGTGTATGTATATACATGTGTATGGGGGTGGGTTGGGCCATTTCTTTCGTCTGCTTCCTTGCGCTACCTCGCAAACGCGGGAGACAGCGACAAAGCAAAATAAAATAAATAAAAAAAAAAAATATATATATATATATATATATATATATATATATATATATATATATATATATATATATATATATATATATATATATATATTATCCCTGGGGATAGGGGAGAGAATACTTCCCACGTATTCCCTGCGTGTCGTAGAAGGCGACTAAAAGGGAAGGGAGCGGGGGCTGGAAATCCTCCCCTCTCGTTTTTTTTTTTTTTTTCCAAAAGAAGGAACAGAGATGGGGGCCAGGTGAGGATATTCCCTCTAAGGCCCAGTCCTCTGTTCTTAACGCTATCTCGCTCACGCGGGAAGTGGCGAATAGTATAAAAAAAAATACATATATATATATATATATATATATATATATATATATATATATATATATATATATATATATATATATATTTACCAGTTAATGTGCGGGGAATAAGTTTACATTCTTGAGGCCCCCATCTCTTGAATATTTTCTACCATTATACAAATTCTCAAATTTCTATATGCTGGCTGTATTAACCATGCCTTCAGTCATTTAATTTCATTTATCCACCACACTTACACTTAAAATTTACTTTTTCTCAGCTTTCTTTACGTTTTCTTTTTAAATTCATGTTTTGCCATCAGGTTGTTGATTCCGTAAATTTCTCGAAATTACCTGTTACGTCATCATTATTCAAAATCTTCAAAGGTATTGATCATGTCGCCAGTCACACCCCCTTACTATTTTCTCTCCCAGGGTGAGAAAATCTAAGAACTCTAAGCTTTTCCCTCTAACTCAGCCCTACTCTCCATTTTACTTACAGCTTCTTTAGGTTCGGAGACAACTTGAAATGCATATTCCAGCTTTGGCCTTATGTATGACGTGAATAACTTGAATGTTTCCTGATACATTAGATGTAAACAGCTTGATGAATGTGTCCTTACACATAGGATGTGAACAGCTTGATGAATATTTCCTTATCCTTGAACTCGAGTGCAATTCTAACATTTGTTGGCTGAAAGCTTATTTCCACAACTATTATCTTGTGGGACTTTGTTGACAGTTTGTGTTGACTCAAGTTTTTCTTACACAAAGATTCATGCGGCTTATTTCCCTCTAGAAGATAATAATATAGAAGACTTCTTTCGCTGTGACCCATCTGCATTACCCTACGTTTTTGGGTATGAACTTCAATTAACTATGCACTGAGGAACTTTGAATTCAATCAAGGTCCCCTTGTCAGTCATCATTGTGTATGTGTGTGTGTGTGTGCAGAGCAGGCCATATGTAGCTTAAATACGCATGTATATCATTACAACATCAGAACTCGCGTGTTCAGATGCTAAAACCATATCGACTTTCAAGAAAATGATAAAAACCAGTGATATGAAAGACAAGGCTTAAAAATATACTAAGGTTGATTAAGAAGGCTGATGAACTGCAACCGCACCAACAAATACGAAGAAATAATAAAAACTATATACTTGTACAGGTTAATTTTGCACAAATGCTGGTTGATACTGCTTTTGAATCATATCCCACATTACTGTTCTTCCTGGAAAAACTATCCCGGGGGAAACACGGCCGCGCCAGCATCAACAAGCAGCCAAACCAATGTCGGTGTTCTAGTCCACAGTGGCTCACATAAAACATGTTTCCAAGAAGGCAGCTTAATTTCGTGACACAAATTCCATGTGGGATCGATAACACTATACCAGACCCATTGTGTGGGGTCTATGGAAATGTAAAGATATCTTAACAAAATCGATGGTTTCAGTTCGCAGGCTGGTAAATATATATAAAGAACGCGAGCGTGAAGTAGTCCAACTGGCAGTAATAGGAGTCGTTATGGCTCTGGGTAAGCGCCAGACGACTCGTCCCCCAACCATTCTTGCACCACATGGCTGTTGGTTCTGTCTTGTTTATTTTTACAATGTCGCCGCAAAGGGGGTGTTTATGCCCCTCTAGTTTGTCTTCTTACAACAAGCCAAGCCAGTTACCTGTTCGAAAGGACAGCGATTCTCTGTATGTTTATGACCATTTTCCCATTTATTCTTGAAATGGTTTGGCTGTAAAAGACACAAGGAACGTTGGTATGTGTCACTAATCAACATCAGGAAACGCAACCTGACTGTTCTCTTCCATTACATGATTATCCCATGAGCCATTCAGCGTAAGAACTACTGTTTATATCTACGTAAAGTTTGCAAGAATACACAGGATAAAACACAACGAGTTTTAAGTAAACACGGGAGTCGAATGTATTCGTGACAATTACCGTCGTGGACATTTTGTACGGGGGACACCGTATGAAAAACGTTAATTCCCAGTTATCCCGTTTCATCACTGAGTTTTATTCTATTGGGTTTTATTCTAACATTAATCTTTCAACTTTCATCGCTGGGTTTTATTCTAACATTATTCTTTCAACTTTCATCACTGGGTTTTATTCCACCATTAATCTTTCAACTTTCATCACTGGGTTTTATTCTAACATTATTCTTTCAACTTTCATCACTAGGTTTTATTCTAACATTAATCTTCAACAACAGATAGGATCCTTGAATGGAATCCATGATTTAGCAAGCTAATCGCCTCATCCTGTCATCAGGAAAATTGTTAAACTCTCATTTGACACCAAGCGACGTGGTATGAGGTACTGAGAATTAAAAGCTTATAGAGACTGACTGAACCCCCCTTCCCCCATAACATCTAAATAAACTAAAGTTAACAAACAAATTAGATAATAATCATAAAAGACGGGGTACGCAGCCAGGAACACAAGGACCTGATGAGTCCCCCACCAACATGATAGCACAACAAACATCTATAGACAACTACAAAATATGCAGCAACAGAAACCATAAATAACAAGTTACATAACAAAAGTCTGACGACTTAATCTTGAAAATAATTAAACCAAACAAAAACGTCAAATGAAAAACCAAGAACAATGTAGTTCTCTGGTTGACCAGTCTTATATACTTCTGTACTTCCCATTTCCTACTTTACTTATCCTCAAACAAACTCCCTACCCCTAATCCCCGCACGCAAATACTCTAAAACTCCTCTACTCCCCAATCCCAGACCTCCAGCCAACGCCAAGAAAAAGTTACTTCATCTTTACTTCAGCCACAGTCAGTCAGTCAGCAGCTCGGGGAGTCTCGGTAGTAGAGGTGCAGAACATGAATGTCCTGCTATGGTGAAAGGTGAGCGTGTTGAGGGAGAAGGAAACTGACAAGTGGTAGTGTTTTAACCCACTCTGGCTTAACCGCCCTGCAAACATACACATATACATAGAAACAGTGGACAAGCATAAACACCTAGTACACACACGGACACACACACACCGTCAGGCACACAAAAAGAGGGCTACAGTACATACATAGTGAAAGGAGGGGATAACCGACAAAAAACCGATAATCTGAGAGTGCTCACTAAAATACTGGGCAAGCGCGTGTTAGATTCGTGTTGTTAAGGGTATAATATGTATGAGAGAGAGAGAGAGAGAGAGAGAGAGAGAGAGAGAGAGAGAGAGAGAGAGAGAGAGAGAGAGAGAGAGAGAGAGAGAGAGAGGTTAATGCACTCTGCTTGTATGCCGTTAGACTGCAGATGAAAAGTTACCTTCGTCAATGGAGGGAATGAAGTATAGTTTCGTTGAGAAACGTCTCACCTCTACTGAGTTCATAATTTTTTTCCTCCTAAGTGGACTACTGCCTTGAAGCTACAGGAGCCCCATAACAGGGGTCCCGAAATTGTATAATGATAATAATAATAATAATAATAATAATAATAATAATAATAATAATAATGATAATAATAATAGTAATAATAACGTAATACAGACATGATGAATGAGAGAAATGATAACTCAACTTGGTAACATTTATAATTAATGTAAATATTCCGTTTTTTTAATTTTGTTTTCTCAAAAAGGGCAGTAAATCATAAATACTTTAGGTATTCGAAAATTCTAAAATCTTTACGGAATACATGTTTTGGTGTGTAATACTACGGAACCATTACCCACGTTTCACAGACGTACATCTAACTTTACATAGGTATTGCTTTCACGTTCTATATAAATATAGGTTAATGTTATTTCTTTTCACCCAACAGATCTTGTCACCATTTCGTTGGATAAAGGTTCCCTTTAAGTCGTGGCAACATTCGTTCTTCGTAATACACAACTGAACTAAGCAACAGATAAAGATGGAAAAAGATTAAAGGCATTCCAAACCATTCAAACAAATGATTGAAAAACTGAGTGTACGATGTGTACCAATTTGATGCACTGTAGTATGGTCTGGGTCAGCCAATATATCAACAGACCATTCGGTCCTTTCAAAGTTGTTGTTAATACTGATAAAGATCTGAGACATAGACCTTAGCTTGGAAGTAGAAAATAAACATGTTTTGACGAGAAATTCCCGTAAAAAATCATCAACCATTCGACCCTTGAATACTACCCACATGAAACGTGTGATGTATACTTGAATTTTAAAAGAAATCAAATTTTTAAGAAAAGAGACTAAAATTGCACAGTATTTTTCAGGCCTAAAAATATTTTCTCAAAATATAAATAAACATAAACGAAAATATTCTTTAAAGCTTCCTAGGGCCGAGAGAGCGAATATATAGCGACTCATGACGATATGGTAAAGTAATCAATTCAAAGCTTGAGCTCAGGACTTAATGTTTCTAAAACAACATTCCGATCCAGGAATCTCATTCATCGAGAAAAGTGTGATGTAAACTGGGATTTCGGGGAAAATCATGTCTTTTTTTTCTTTTACGAAGAACAATTAAAATCACATTTCTTAGCCAAAAAAATTGTTTCGAAATTGTAATATACCATAGTAAAATACTTCTTTGCGTTAAATAATATAACATAATAAAATATTTCTTTGCGTTAAATATCTTAATATATATTACACAACCTTAGCTGGTGAGGACAGAGCGAATAATATAAACCAAATGAACCAAAGTATGATAAAATATAGACCATGTGTAATTATTTCACATCTTAATTTCTGTACTTAATGGAAATATGTGCTCTATTCCGATGTTCTACGACATACTTTTTTTCTAAAAAAAAAAATTCTCAGGCCAAACAATATTCTGCTTCAAAATTGGAAAATAACCGTTATTTTTTTTTTTTTTTTGTCCTAAAGAAAACCCTAAAATAAATCATAATTCTTCGTAAGAGATAACAGGTACTGAGTAATATGAAGCGAATTATTACGAATTTCATAAACAATTATTTCAGAATTTAATTTCACGTCTTATTAGTCCCTCAAAATTTTGATAGATATTTTTCATCTTGATAAATATGACCTAAACTATGATGTTAAAGCTAATCTATCTTTATTTAAGAAAATTAGAAAAAAGGTGGGTATTATTTACACCAAAAACACTTGTTCTAAAAAAATTTAGTTTAATGAAAGGCCTCTTTACTAAAATAATACACGAAAATATTCTATAATGCATCCAAGGGCCAACAGAACAACTAAGGAATACAGTAAACTAATAGTAATTTCAAAGCTAAATCTTAGGATTGAACGGCCCTACCCCCATCCCCCCCCCAGAAAAAAACATTTAAAATGTCAACATAATGGGGTCTATGCTGAGATTTTAAATGAAACCTATTTTCTAAACTGACAAAAACGTAGATGATAACAGAACAAGGTATTTTTCACATCAAAAATTTTTCGTTCTAAATGAAAGACTTCTTGTAATAATACTCAAAAATATTATATAATGCTTACCTAGGGGAGACATAGCGAGAAATATAAAGCAAATTGGTTATGAAACCTATTAAACGTAATTTTGGGATGGACGTAAAGCTAATAATTACGAATCCAGTAAACATCAAACATTTCACTTATAACACTGACCAACGGCTAAAATGTTTCCGAAATGAAAGCTGCTCATCTTTATTAATTTGGGTTCGCTAAACATGAATACGATGCTTAAAATTAATAACTCAAGATCTGGAAAACCCCCAAAATGGACTGTGGAGGATGCACTCAACACCCAGGTATTGCACCTCCCTCCCTGCTGCTTTCTATTTGCTTCCGGGATGTCACCCAGTGAACACGGGCCTTACTCGTTTCTGGTCTTTTTTTTTTTTTTTTCCTATTCCGACGTTTCTATTCGTGTAGCGTTCTTGTCATGCAGTTGTTGTTTCGTGTGCTCAAGTCTAAAATTCGATTTGGAGCTGCTTAAATAGTGTAATCGGAGTGGGGGCCATTTTTTGTTTACAATTACATTACAATAATTGATGCATCTTGCAGTGTTGTGACCAGGTTTTCTGTTCTCTGCGGAAATGAGCTGCTCCGGTTGTGCAAAGGCCCGCGTGTGACTGACTGCTGAGTGATTTCTTTGCCACACGTCAGTGAAAATGCCTTGTAAGAACGTCGCCATTGCAGATAACTTTTGTTAATCTTGTGGTGAAGTGACTTTTGCATCAACGCAGTGTGCCATTACCCAGATCATAGAAAAGGCATACAGTCTTTACTCTGGCTGAGAGGCTGAAGACCAGGGCAAGATCTGTTCTCCATACACGCTGCAATGCTTGTGCAACAAACCTTTCTAGCTTGGTGATTCGTGAAAGGCGATCAGTGCCTCCTGCCGTGTCCAAGGTGTGGAGGGGGCTGACAGATCACGTCGGTAACTGATCTTTCTGCATGTTGCCTCAAGTCCAGCAAGGTATTTCCAAGACGAAAAAGTGGACCTTAAGCTATCCGAATATACCAATTTCTGTGCGCCGGGTACCCCATGGTAAAAGACTTCCCATTCTAGAACCTCCGCAAGTCATTTTCTCTGAAATTAGAGGACGAACAGGATGACGAAATTAATGAAATATGTAAGCCATCAACACCAAGAGATCCTGATGTCGCGCCTAGTATGACGTCTGCTGAATAACACAGGACTACGCATTATGAATTAAACGACCTCGTCAGAGATTCGGAACTGTCGAAGAGTAAGGCAAAGCAGTTGGCCTCGTGACTTCAAAAAAGGAGTCTCCTTGATGTAAACTTAACAGATGTCTGTGTGTCGTTCCCGTCAGAAAGACTTTGCTCCATTCTTTAAGATGGGAGGTAACCTAGTCGACTGCAACGGTGTAGATGGCCTGTTGGCAGCCCTCAGTATGAATCCTAACCCTGAGGCGTGGAGACTTTACACACTTGTAAAAGTTAAGTCTACAAGCTGTTCTGCTGCATGGTGACAACGTGTTGCCGTCAGTTCCAGTTGGGTCTGCAGTCCATACGAATGAATCATATGACAACATGAAGCATCTTTTGAACTGCATAAACTACAAGAAATACCAATGGCAGTTTTGAGGCGACTTTAAGGTTGCTGCTGTCTTGCCTGGACTGCAGCAGGGATACACGAAATTTTTCTGTGTCCTGTGTGATTGGGAGAAACGAGGAGAGACTACTCATTACGACAGTCTCTGGAACCAGGAACAATGAACGTACAGCACCTACCACTGGTAGAATCCAGCAAGATTTTGCTATCTCCTCGGCACATCAAACTGAGCCTCACGAAGACCTTCGTTTAAAGCCATGGATAAAAATGGGCCAGCATCTAGGTACCTGAGTGGAGAAATTCCCAAGGCTCAGTGGGGCAAAAATTAAGGAGGGTGTTTTCGTCAGTCCACAGATCCGCGAGCTCTTCCAGAGACGATCAGTTCGACCGCATCCTCAGTGGTAACGAGAAGACAGCGCGGGATGCTTCCCGGCAGGTAGCAACCACCTTTCTAGGAAATATCGAGAGGAACAATGACAAGGAACTTGTGGAAAACCTGTTGTCATCCTATCAGAAATTAAGAATCTAATATGTCTTTAAAGATACATTTTCTGTACTCTCACCTGGATTTTTATTTTTTTCTGCTCACTGCGGAGCAATGAACGAGGAGCACGGCGTACGTTATCATGAAGTCATCTCGGCGATACAGGGAAACGGTACCAGGGCAGATGCAGTTTAGCGATGTTAGCGGACTATTACTGGACGGTAACAAGAGATGCTCCAAGACTTGTATGCAAACGAAATACGCTGCAGAGTAGCGTTTAATCGAGGTACGCCAGTGACCGAGTGTAACCTGTTTCCCCAATATAGTCTGTAATACATATTAAACGCCTTTTTTTTTTTTTTTGGAAACCATAGCCAACTGAGCATTTTCATGGTCATTTTCGTGTTCATCCCAAAATTCAGAGGAAACACGTTTCATCTCCGAAACTTGTTGATCAGTGTAATGGAAAATATTGCATATTCTATACTGGCCGAAACAGAGCTAGTAATTATTATGAAGCAAATAACCATGATTTATTTTAAAAATATAATTAATGGAAAGCTTAATTAACATGAATTCATTACTCTAAGACTACATATTGAGCCCAGAATCGTCATCGACAAGAAAAATTCTATATAATACAACTTTTGAAAAGAAAACCATTTTCCAAGTAAATATAACGAAAAATGCAGGTAATAATAATATTTCAGCGTATTTTCCAGGCTAAAAAACTTTTTCTCAAAATTACAATCCAATATGATGAGAGGTTTCTAAACTTGATAATATAATGTTAAATATTTTATTATGCACATTTCAAAAGACAGGTTTGTCCCTTACTCCAAAATTCGTAAGTACTTTCCCATGTCTTTTCATTTTTCGTTTCATAATTCTCTATTTCAACTAAGGCCCGGCTTTGATGTGAACTTTCGTCCGTGACTGGAGCCTTCAATATGACAAAAAAAAAAAAAAAAAATGCTTCCACGGTGAAACAGATGGCTAATAATTATGAAGCAAATGAAACCATAAATATGTAATCAGTCTACAGCTTAGTTATGGTACTTATTGACCCCAACACTACATATGGAGCCTAAAATTTTGATCAGAATGGAACATATTCATACAGAGTTTTTACTTTTCAAGGAGAAATGAAAAATGCTGACAATAAATACTTCAGGGTATTTCTATGACGAGAAAACTATTTTTTCTAACTGGAATAAAACTTTATAATGAAAGGTTTATCTAATCAAAACAATTAATAAAAGTGTTCTATGATGCATTCTTGGACCGATAATTATGAAGCAAATGACCATGAAATATCATATGCTCGACCTAAAGCTCAATCACACTAAATATTAACTCCAAAACTACATATCAAATGCAGAAACAGATCTTGAAAATAATACCAATATTCAAGTTTGAAAAGAAATTCATTTTCCAAAGAAATATAAGGAAAAGCGCGGGTCATAGTTCAGGGGTCTTCAGGATTAAAAACTTCTGTTTCAAAATTGGAATATGACATACTTAAAGGCTTCTACATTTACAATAATAAAGTAAAACATTTTACAACGTTTTCTTGGGTCGACAGATGGAAAATAATTACGCAACCATGAAATATCTTAAAACATATATTCAATCTAAAAGTTGATTACGTAATATTGACTCAAAAACCACATGCTGATAAATATAATAGATTTTATTTATACACAAGTATTAAAGGAAATCCATTTTCCAAACCAAAATCATAAAAAAAAAGACAGGTGATTAATAGCTCAAGGTATTTTCTCCAGTCCAAAGAACTTTCTTGAAAATTGAAGCATATCATAATGAGGCTTCCAAAGTTGATAACGTAAAATATTCTATTATGCTTCCTTAGGCCGGCAGATAGCCGATAATCTAATGTAAATAACCGTGAAATATTCTACACATATAGTTAGTCTAAAGCTTAATTAAATGATTTATTGACCCCAAAACTATACATTGAGCTCAGAATCGTTATGAGCATGAAAAATATTACCTAAAGTGAGATTTTAAAGGGTGTCTTTCCTTCCTTCCGATTGATTCCCTTTTTCGCTCATTCATTTCCCAACTTGGTTCGTCCATTCCCTCCACCTGTGTGTGTGTGTGTGTGTGTGTGTGTGTGTGTGAAGGCTTCCTGCACGGGAGGTCTGGTCTAGGTCTGTCCCCACTGATGGCATCGAACAACAAACTGACGCGCGTCATCGGATGTGACGTCGACCCTAAAGTCACCTTCTTTTAGGCCTGGCCAGGTGGAGCTGTGGCTGCTTGTTGACCATAACACCACCGCCCCTCTCCCGTCCCACTCCACACCCCTCCCACATTGTTCCAACTCCACACCCATCCCACCAACCACCCGGCGGCATTCCCTCCCCTCCCACCCACGCCATTTCCTGCCTGGTGGTGTTTGATGTCATAACAAGGAGCACTCCGGTCGCTGCCTGGGTGGCAAGGCGGCCTCTCTCGTAGAGGCTGGGTCAAGGGGAGGTGGGGTGATAGGATGGGGCGGGGGGGGGGGGGAGTTGACGGAGGATGGATGGAGTTGATGAGTTTAGGGAAAGGGTTGATGGGGGAGGGATGGGGCTAGATAAGTCTCAGGTGGGAGTTGAGGAGAGAGAGCTGGGGTGGATGAGTCTAGGGTGGGGATAGATGAGACTTGGGCGGAGGTTTGAGGAGGGAGGGATGGGTTGGATGAGTCTGGGGTGAGAGGTTGAGGAGGGAGGGATGGGGGGTTGACTGGTGAGGCTGATGAGTCTGGGATGTGAAATGGGGAGTAAAGAAAGGAAGATGAGAGAGGAGAGGACTCGATGATAAAGGAACGGAGAGAGGAACCGAAACGAAAGTAAGGAAGTGATAATGGAGGAGCTCATGTGAAACAAATCCTGGCTAAGAAGTGAGGCGGGAGGGTAGACGATGTACACATGGGACTGAATAGCCTATTCAGGTCAGACCTATGGAGTAGGAAGTTGGGCTTGGAGGTTACAAGAGAGAAAGGAAACATCGTAAGGCGTGGGAGTAAGGAAGCAGAGTTAGGAGCAAGACGATGAGGCCACACAGTAACTGGATTGGGAGGAAGAGTGGAGACGTTGAGTGGGGTGGAAGGATTCAGAAGATTGGTGAAGTTACTCGATACTAAAAAGTTCCTATGAGATGACGGAAGGGAGGAGACTATATCATTCTTTACAGGAGGTGGTAAAATGCTAGATATCCTTCAACGGAGCAAAATGCCCGGAGGGATTATCAACAGAGGCGTCTTTTCCATACTGGGTAAAGTTAAGGAGTCAGAAAAGTGATAATCAACAAAGACCTAGAGAGGCTTCACCACTTGATAGCATATGAATATGATGGACTTCCAGGAAACCGAAAGTAAAATGATAAAGACGGAGAAATGATGCTAACTTATAACACCATTGTGCAGAGGGAGACTTTGAGGAATCTTCTTATGTAAGTAGGGAAGCCCGACGCTGGAGGTAGAGGTTGAAAAAAATGTCACCAGCAAACCATATTGAAATAACACTCAAGGAAATAAATCATTCAATGGTAAAAACCCAAACTTGCTGTAAAGGTCATGGAAAAATAGGTGTTCACACAATATCTAAATATTATATGACATAACTTACAATAAGTGTTTACAAAATATCTAAATAATGAGACATAACTTACAGTAGGTGTTCAAAAAATATCTAAATAATATATGAGACATAACTTATAGTGTGTAATAACATTTTGGTTTCTCTACTTACAGAATCGCTGAACATGATGCAACGGAGGGTAAGAATAATCATACTAGAAATGTACTTGGGGTACAGGAAGAGGGCAGCCTTTATAATCCTGCTCGTGTTGGGAGCAGGGAGGAGGTAGAGAGGAAGGATTACAGCTTCTGAATTCCTCAACGGACCTGTCGAAGTCGATATGGTACACTTTGAAATACGAAGGAAATACAAGAGAACAGGAAAGTGGATAAGATGAAAAAAATTAAAGTTTATGAAAAACTTTAGTAAAAGAGTTGTGAATGACTGGGAAAGGTTAAGTGGAAAAAGTGTAAATCGTAAACATTGAATTTCAAGACTGCAAAACACAAAAGACAGCTTAAGGAAATGGGTCCCCCCTAGTGTGATGCTCCTCCCCATACGCAGAAACAGGTAATCACACACACAAACACAGGATGTACCAACAAGCGGTGCCGCAAACTGTCAGACGAGCATGAAATTCTCATAAAGAAGAATGTTTGTAACTGTGGAGATAACAATGTCAGTTTGGCAATGTGATGGGTGGCGTGATGTTAGTGGGTGGTGTGATGTAAGTGGGTGGTGTGATGTAAGTGGGTGGTGCGATGGTAGTGAGAGGTGTGGTTAGTGGATGGTGTGACGATGGGTAGTGTGCTAGTAGTGTGATGGTAGTGGGTGATGCGGCGGGTTTGTGTGGTTAAACGCGGAGGGTATAGTTATTGGGTGTTGATGTAACTGTTCAATATACGGAGAGTATGACTGAGTGGACATGAAACTCCACTATGACGTCAAAAATCTTTGGACTTAACCATGGAACATGCCATATGGCGGTTCTAAACCTTCGAAACCGAATTAATCGTCTACCAAAGCTATTATAAGAAAACCATGGTCAAGATGAATGTCAAATGAATGTCGAATGAAATCTCATTCAACACCATGGAACATGCCATATGACGGTTCTAAACCTTCGAAACCGAATGAATCGTCTACCAAAGCTATCATAAGAAAACCATGGTCAAGATGAATGTTAGATAAATGTTGAATGAAATCTCATTCAACACCGTTCTATCTGCGATACTTTAGTCCTTGTGAATCAACGTCAACATCATCTAAAATACAACTTCAAGCGAGACTAAAAGATTCCATATAAGCCACAAAACTCGACTAAACCTAACTTATGCATCTCTAAAGCACAAATATGTAATGTCTACTGTAGTTCAATTTTCTTGTATGATCCTATTCGTAAGGAAAGTATCGGCAGAGGCAGACAGCGCCAGTTGGATCAGAGCGGCTCACAGACAATGCACACAAATGGAGGGATAAATAAACGGGGCGCGGGGCCCGGCTGGGTGGTCGGTGCCTCTGTGTTTGTTTATGTGTGTAGCGACTTACCTCATGTTAGCCTCGCCAGCTTCCCGCGCTGCAAGCACCTTCTCTTTCTTGCCTACCATCAATAAACGCTGACCCACTGCTATACCAAAGCGTTAATAAACACAGAATATAACCACTTTACCGGGAAACATGATTGCCCGCTCAGGAAGCTAAATATAATTACATAAAACTACATAAAATTTTTTTATACCTCGTGATATTCGCCTCAATTAGTGTATCTAAGAATATACCTATCAAAATATACCTGTCACTTGATTAAACTGTATTACTTGGTGAATAAAATCCTTTTATATCAGAGGTTTTAATATATAACAGTGGCATAAGCGCATTATGAGTGCATTTTTTCTTCGCTTATATCACGTGCAGAAGAAACATTCATACATGTATTCTTGTTTCGATAAGTCCTGAACTAACAATTCTTGCGACCAAAGAGAAAAAAAAAAAAAATCTGCCGCTGCAGCAGCCGGTGCCCGAGGCCACACTGCAACGTCCGCGTGATAGCTAATAGCATGATTGTTTTTTCAGGCAAAAGTGTGTGTTTATCCTCCGTGTTCCGGGGCGACAGGCTGCCCAACTCAAAATAAACTTCGAGCTGCGAGTTGCATGCACTGAGACCTTATCTTTGGCTCTTGTCATCCCCTCATTTTTATCTACAAGAAGAAAATGATATATTTATGTACTCTGGAATAAGTATGTTTGATTATCTGTTTAAAAAACCTGTATACAAGCCTTTCTCTCAGAATGAGTGTAAAAACTGAATCATAATATCCCGCGACAGATGGCGTCAACACGATGGGAGAAAAAATTAGTAGGAATTTTATCCTAATATCATCAACATAGTCCTTATTTGACAGATGACAGTGTTAGATAAATACTTACGAAGACAATAACCATATAGAGCTAAAACCCAATTCATGAGTAATCCTAGACGAAGGATGTAGCAATTAAACTTACAGAACAAAAAGCTATACTACTGGCATTGCTAATATTCTTTGGAAACTATAAATTCCCAGTCATTCGACATAACGATAATTTCCGCTTGTAAACATGTGACATCATTTATAAATACACTTACGCACACACAATAACTTTACAGTTTCTGTAAATAAATACTTGTCAAATTATCAACAACATCACTAACAAAATATATCCACAAATTTGCCGCGCTTATAATATTTTTAGTTCATGTTGTCAACACATCAGAGAGCCATACATTTTATTCACTTGGAGTGAAGGTATTACAGAATGTATAATAAGCACATATAGGAGCGAACAACATGTACAGGTGTTACCGGACTCCATCTGCATGAGCTTCCGCCGCGAATAAAAAGTCACCTTGAGCGATGCTGCATCATCATTCATAGAGAAGCCTTTCTTGTCTTGATTCCCAAAATTCCTAAAATTTCCCAAACAGCTTCGGTCTTACTACCTTTCCTTCACGTTCTAACGCTACTACAGCTGTCTCTCCCACTGACGAAGCCACTCCTTTTCCCTTCCTTTTTCCCTTATAACTTCACTTTGGATGATTAGCTTTTCCTCAGCCTCTGATGCTCTCCTCGCTATTCATATGCCCTTCCCTACAACCTCTTTCCTATACAGTCAGAAAAGCGATTTCTCTCCCTCTGGACTCAGGCATGGCTTACGGACCAGATGGCATCCATCCCCGTGTTTTGGAGGGAATGCACTTTTGAACTTCCACATCATCGTCCTGTTGCTTTGATTTCTACTATTCCCAAAGTGTTTAAATTCCTCTTCTACACACATTTCCTTAAGTATTTGGAATCTCACAGTCTTCTCTTTCATTAACAGTATGACTGTCGCAAGGCAACAAGACTCACCAGTGATACCCAATCCTATCTTACGAATGTTCAGTCATCAATTAAGTGACTTTGGAGAACATTATGTTGTAGCCCTTGATGCATCAAAAGCTTTGTCAGGGTATGGCATTAAGGTCTTATCTACAAGCCCCATTTTTTTGGCTTTCCTTTTCAACTCTGTTCCCTCTCTCATTCCCTGTCAGTAATGGCGTCCTTCAGGGTTCTGTCCTGTTTCCTTCACTACCACCACTTTCAACCAATGATTTCTTGTCTTAAATAGAGGAACAGATTTAGTCATACGACGACGACTTGACACTTCATTCTTCCAATTCCTTAAAATTCGTTCCATTCTATATGTACTGTTTCTAAAACCATTCAAAACTCTCCCGTCTCTATTTTTATGGGATCTGTAATTCCACCACTCAACACAATGAACGTACTTCCTAACAATATTACATCTAACCGACCCCACATTACACAAATAGCTAAGACTTCTTTTAAAAAACAACAGAGTCCTGTTCAGATGTAAATTCTTTTCTGAAAAGATGCCTCATTTACACAAAGGACTGGTCTGTCCTTGTATGGAGTATTGTTCTTATACCTGGGGAGGTTCTACCTCTACATACTTTCTAAACATAAAAGTATACCTGGGAGGTTCTACCTCTACATACTTTCTAAGCATAACAGAGATTTAAGCAATGAAATTTCTCAACTGTACCAATCTGATTCGAAACCTGAACAGCTTACCATACACCGCAGTGTTGGTTTTCTTTCCCTCTTCTGCAGATATAACTTTGGTAATTTTGGGGAGAGTTGTTTGCTTGTGTATTCCGCTACTATCGAGATCAGGGAATACAAGGAGGGCTACTGCTTTAAATGACCACTGTGTGGCCAATGAGATATGTGATAAATACTTCTTTCCCTAATCGCCAACCCCTAGAACTCATTACTCCCTCGTCTCTCGTAACAACTACGACCTGTCTTTTCTCCTCGAAAACTCTCAAAATATTTCACCTCCTCATATTTCTTCTTCAACCCTTTTACATATTTCAATTAATGTGGACTTTTGCCGACGAATGAAGAATTCAACACGAAAAATAGATGAGTGCCTGATTCTAAAACATAATCGGAAACAGGAGTTAAAGGGATCTAAAGATGGATAAATTATATATATATATATATATATATATATATATATATATATATATATATATATATATATATATATATATATATATTCTATTCTTTTATAATTAGTCACTGTCTCCCGAGTTAGCGAGGTAGTGCATGGAAACAGACGAAAGAATGGCCCAACCCTCCCCATACATATGTGTATGCATAAACGCCCATACACGAACATATACATACATATACATTTCAACATATACATAAATATACATACACAGACATATACATATATACACATGTACATATTCATACTTGCTGCCCTCATCCATTTCCAGCGCCACTCCGCCACACCTGAAATAGCAAACCCCCCCCCCCCAGCGAGGTAACACCAGGAAGACAAAAATGGCCACATTCGCTCACACTCAATCTCTAGCTCCCTTTCCACATCCAGGCCCCACAGACCTTTCCATCGTTTACCCCAGACGCTTCACATGCCCTGGTTCAATCCATTGACAGCACGTCAACCCCGGTATACCACATCGTTCCAATTCACTCTATTCCATGCATGCCTTTCACCATCCTGTATGCTCAGGCCTCGAACGCTCAAAATCTTTTTCACTTCATCCTTACACTTCCAATTTGGTCTCCCGCTTCTCCTTCTTCCCTCCACCTCTGACACATATATCCTCTTTTGTCAATCTTTCCTTACTCATTCTCTCCAAGTGTCCAAACCATTTCGACACAACCTCTTCTGCCCTCTCAAACACACTTATTACCACACATCTCTCTTACCCTTTCATTACTTACTCGATCAAACCACCTCACCCCTCATACTGTCCTCAAACATTTAATTTCCAACACATCCACCCTCCTCCGCACAACCCTATCTATAGACCATGCCTCGCAACCGTATAACATTGTTGGAACCACTATTCCTTCAAACATACCCATTTTTGCTCTCAGAGATAACGTTCTCTCCTTCCACACATTCTTCAACGCTCCCAGGACCTTCGCCCCCTCCCCCAATTCCGCTTCCATGGTTCCATCCGCTGCCAAATCCACTCCCAGATATCAAAAACACTTCATTTCCTCCAATTTTTCTCCATTCAAACTTACCTTCCAACTAACTTGTCCCTCAACCCTAATGAACCTAAAAACCTTGCTCTTATTCACATTTACTCTCAACTTTCTTCTTTCTCACAATTTACCAAACTCAGTCACCAACCTCTGCAGTTTCTCATCCGAATCAGCCACCAGTGCTGTATCATCAGCGAACAACAACTGGCTCACTTCCCATGCCCTCTCATCCACAACAGACTGCATACTTGCCCTTTCTCCAAAATTCTTCCATTCACCTTCCTAACAACCCCATCCATAAACAACCATGGAGACATCACGCACCCCAGCCGCAAACCGACATTCACTGGAAACCAATCACTTTCTTCTCTTCCTACTCGTACACATGCCTTACATCCTTGGTAAAAACTTTTCACTGCTTCTAGCAACTTACCTCCCACACCATATACTCTTAAAACCTTCTACAAACCATCTATATCCACCCTATCATACGCCCTCTCCAGATCCATAAATGCTACAAACAAATCCATCTGTTTTTCTAAGTATTTCTCACATACATTCTTCAAAGCAAACACCTGATCATCATCTACCACTTCTGAGACCACACTGCTCTTCCCCAATCTGATGCTTTGCACATGCCTTTACCCTCTCAATCAATACCCTCCCATATAATTTCCCAGGAATACTCAACAAACTTATACCTCTGTAATTTGAACACACATTCCGCCAATCCTCAGGCACTTCACTGTGATCCATACATAAACTAAATATCCTTACCAACCAATCAACAACACAGTCACCCCCATTTTTAATAAATTCCACTGCAATACCATCCAACCCGCCACCTTGCCGGCTTTCATCTTCCGCAAAGCTTTCACTACCTCTTCTCTGTTTACCAAACCATTCTCCCTGACCCTTTCACTTCGCACACCACCCCGACCATAACACACTATATCTGCCACTCTATCATCAAACACATTCAAAAAACCTTCAAAATACTCACTCCATCTTCTCATTTCATCAGAACTTGTCATTACCTCCCCGTTTGCCCCTTTTACCAATATTACCATCTGTTCTTTTGTCTTACGCACTTTATTTACCTCCTTCCAAAACATCTTTTTATTCTTCCTAAAATTCAATAACAATCTCTCACCCCAACTCTCATTTGCCCTCTTTTTCACCTCTTGCACCTTTCTCTTGACCTCTTTCTTTTACACATCTCCCAGTCATTTGCACTACTTCCCTGCAAAAATCATCCAAACGCCTCTCTCTTCTCTTTCACTAACAATCTTGCTTCTTCATCCCACCACTCACTGCCTTTTCTAATCTGCCTACCTCCCATCTTTCTTATGCCACATGCATCTTTTGCACAAGCCATCACTGTTTCCCTAAATATATACCATTCCTCCCCCACTCCCCTAACGTCTTTTACTCACCTTTTTCCATTCTGCACTCAATCTCTCCTGGTATTTCCTCACACAAGTTTCCATTCCAAGCTCACTTACTCTCACCACTCTCATCTCCCCAACATTCTCTCTTCTTTTCTGAAAACCTCTACAAATCTTCACCTTCCCCTCCACAAGATAGTGATGAGACATCCCTTCAACTGCCCTTCTCAGCTGATTTACATCCACAAGTCTCTCTTTTACACGCCTATCAATTAACAGGTAACTCAATAACGCCCTCTGGCTATCTCTCCTACTCACATACGTATATTTATGTATATCTCTCTTTTTAAATCAAGTATTCCTAATCACCAGTCCTTTCTCAACACACAAATCCACAGGTTCTTCATCATTTCCAACTACAACACTAAGCACCCCATGTACACCAGTTATACCTTCAACTGCCACATTACTTACCTTTGCATTCAATTCACCCATCACTATAATAGCCCGGTCTCGCGCATCAAAACTGCTAACACACTCACTCAGCTGCTCCCAAAACACTTGCCTCTCATGATCTTTTTTCTCGTGACCAGGTGCACAAGCACCAATAATCACCCATCTCTCTCCATCCACTTTTATTTTTTTCTATATCAGAGCTTACTTTCTTGCACTTTATCACATACTCCCACAACTCCTGTTTCAGGAGGAGTGCTACTCCTTCCTTTGCTCTTGTCCTCTCTCCAACCCCTGCTTTTACCCCCAAGACATTTCGAAACCACTTTACCTTTACCCTTGACCTTCGTTTCACTCAGAGGCAAAACATTCAGGTTCCTTTCCTAAAACATACTACCTATTTCTCCTTTTTTCTCATCTTGGTTACATCCACACACATTTAGACACCCCATGCTGAGCCTTCGAGGAGGATGAGCAGTCCCCACATGACTCCTGTTTCCCCTTTTAGAAATTTAAATGCAAGAGGGGAGAATCTAGCCCTCCGCTCCCGCCCCCTTTAGTGTGTGTATATATATATATATATATATATATATATATATATATATATATATATATATATATATATATATATTCTTTCTTTTCTTCCATACTATTCGCCATTTCCCGCATTAGCGAGGTAGCGTTGAGAACAGAGGACTGGGCCTTTGAGGGAATATCCTCACCTGGCCTCCTTCTCTGTTCCCTCTTTTGGAAAATTGAAAAAAAAAAGCGAGAGGGGAGGATTTCCAGTCCCCCGCTCCCTCCCCTTTTAGTCGCCTTCTACGACACGCAGGGAATACGTGGGAAGTATTCTTTCTCCCCTATCCCCAGGGATATATATATATATATATATATATATATATATATATATATATATATATATATATATATATATACATATATATATATATATATATATATATATATATATATATATATATATATATATATATTTTTTTTTTTTTTTGCTTTGTCGCTGTCTCCCGCGTTTGCGAGGTAGCGCAAGGAAACAGACGAAAGAAATGGCCCAACCCACCCCCATACACATGTATATACATACGTCCACACACGCAAATATACATACCTACACAGCTTTCCATGGTTTACCCCAGACGCTTCACTTGCCTTGATTCAATCCACTGACAGCACGTCAACCCCGGTATACCACATCGCTCCAATTCACTCTATTCCTTGCCCTCCTTTCACCCTCCTGCATGTTCAGGCCCCGATCACACAAAATCTTTTTCACTCCATCTTTCCACCTCCAATTTGGTCTCCCTCTTCTCCTCGTTCCCTCCACCTCCGACACATATATTCTCTTGGTCAATCTTTCCTCACTCATTCTCTCCATGTGCCCGAACCATTTCAAAACACCCTCTTCTGCTCTCTCAACCACGCTCTTTTTATTTCCACACATCTCTCTTACCCTTACGTTACTTACTCGATCAAACCACCTCACACCACACATTGTCCTCAAACATCTCATTTCCAGCACATCCATCCTCCTGCGCACAACTCTATCCATAGCCCACGCCTCGCAACCATACAACATTGTTGGAACCACTATTCCTTCAAACATACCCATTTTTGCTTTCCGAGATAATGTTCTCGACTTCCACACATTCTTCAAGGCTCCCAGAATTTTCGCCCCCTCCCCCACCCGATGATCCACTTCCGCTTCCATGGTTCCATCCGCTACCAGATCCACTCCCAGATATCTAAAACACTTCACTTCCTCCAGTTTTTCTCCATTCAAACTCACCTCCCAATTGACTTGACCCTCAACCCTACTGTACCTAATAACCTTGCTCTTATTCACATTTACTCTTAACTTTCTTCTTTCACACACTTTACCAAACTCAGTCACCAGCTTCTGCAGTTTCTCACATGAATCAGCCACCAGCGCTGTATCATCAGCGAACAACAACTGACTCACTTCCCAAGCTCTCTCATCCCCAACAGACTTCATATTTGCCCCTCTTTCCAAAACTCTTGCATTCACCTCCCTAACAACCCCATCCATAAACAAATTAAACAACCATGGAGACATCACACACCCCTGCCGCAAACCTACATTCACTGAGAACCAATCACTTTCCTCTCTTCCCACACGTACACATGCCTTACATCCTCGATAAAAACTTTTCACTGCTTCTAACAACTTGCCTTCCACACCATATATTCTTAATACCTTCCACAGAGCATCTCTATCAACTCTATCATATGCCTTCTCCAGATCCATAAATGCTACATGCAAATCCATTTGCTTTTCTAAGTATTTCTCACATACATTCTTCAAAGCAAACACCTGATCCACACATCCTCTACCACTTCTGAAACCACACTGCTCTTCCCCAATCTGATGCTCTGTACATGCCTTCACCCTCTCAATCAATATCCTCCCATATAATTTACCAGGAATACTCAACAAACTTATACCTCTGTAATTTGAGCACTCACTCTTATCCCCTTTGCCTTTGTACAATGGCACTATGCACGCATTCCGCCAATCCTCAGGCACCTCACCATGAGTCATACATACATTAAATAACCTTACCAACCAGTCAACAATACAGTCACCCCCTTTTTTAATAAATTCCACTGCAATACCATCCAAACCCACTGCCTTGCCGGCTTTCATCTTCCGCAAAGCTTTTACTACCTCTTCTCTGTTTACCAAATCATTTTCCCTAACCCTCTCACTTTGCACACCACCTCGACCAAAACACCCTATATCTGCCACTCTATCATCAAACACATTCAACAAACCTTCAAAATACTCACTCCATCTCCTTCTCACATCACCACTACTTGTTATCACCTCCCCATTTGCGCCCTTCACTGAAGTTCCCATTTGCTCCCTTGTCTTACGCACTTTATTTACCTCCTTCTAGAACATCTTTTTATTCTCCCTAAAATTTAATGATACTCTCTCACCCCAACTCTCATTTGCCCTTTTTTTCACCTCTTGCACCTTTCTCTTGACCTCCTGTCTCTTTCTTTTATACATCTCCCACTCAATTTCATTTTTTCCCTGCAAAAATCGTCCAAATGCCTCTCTCTTCTCTTTCACTAATACTCTTACTTCTTCATCCCACCACTCACTACCCTTTCTAATCAACCCACTCCCACTCTTCTCATGCCACAAGCATCTTTTGCGCAATCCATCACTGATTCCCTAAATACATCCCATTCCTCCCCCACTCCCCTTACTTCCATTGTTCTCACCTTTTTCCATTCTGTACTCAGTCTCTCCTGGTACTTCCTCACACGTCTCCTTCCCAAGCTCACTTACTCTCACCACCCTCTTCACCCCAACATTCACTCTTCTTTTCTGAAAACCCATACAAATCTTCACCTTAGCCTCCACAAGATAATGATCAGACATCCCTCCAGTTGCACCTCTCAGCACATTAACATCCAAAAGTCTCTCTCTCTCTCTCTCTCTCTCTCTCTCTCTCTCTATATATATATATATATATATATATATATATATATATATATATATATATATATATATATATATATATATTCATTTCTGGGGATAAGGGAGAAAGAATACTTCCCACGTATTCCTTGTATGTTGTAGAAAGCGACTGAAAGAGGAGGGAGCGGGGTGTCTGGAAATCCTCCCCTCCAGTATTTTCTTTCCCAAAGGAACAGAGAAGAGGGCCAAGTGAGGATTTTCCCTCTAAGACTCAGTCCTTTGTTCTTAACGCTACCTCGCTGACACGGAAAAAGGAGAGTATGTATAAAAAAAAAAAAAAAGTGCCAGGCGGGGAGTGCTCATCCTCCTCGAAGGCTCAGACTGGGGTGTCTGAATGTAACCAAGATGAAAGAAAGAAGAGATAGGTTGTATGTTTGAGAAAAGAAACCTGGATGTTCTGGCTCCGAGTGAGACGAAGCTCGTGGGTAAAGGGTTTGGAAATGTCTCGGGAGTAAAGTCAGGGGTTGGTGAGAGGACAAGAGCTAAGGAAGGAGTTGCACTACTCCCGAAACGGATGCAGGAGTGTGTGACTGAATGTAAGGAAGTAAATTCTAGACTGATGTGGGTAAAGCTGAAAATGGATAGTGAGAGAAGGATGATTATTGGTGCTTAAGCCCTTGCTCATGAGAAGAAAGGTCATGAGAGGCAAGTGTACTGGGAGCAGCTAAGCGAATATATCAACAGTTTTGATGGGCGAGAATTGGTATTATTGATGGGTGATTTAAATGCGAATGTAAGTAATGTAGCAGTTGAGGGTATAATTGGTGTGCATGGGATATTTAATGTTATGAATGGAAATGGTGGAGCATGTGGAGTTTTGTGCTGAAAAAAGACTGATTTAAAAAGAGAGATATACACAAGTATACGTATATGAGTAGGAGAGATGGTCGACGGCCATTATTAGATTACGTAATGATTGAAAGGCGTGAAAAAGAGAGACTTATGAAATCACACTGCCCTTCCCCAATCTCACGTTCTGAACATGCCTTCAATCTCTCAATCAATACCCTCCTATACAATTTCCCAGGAATACTCGACAAACTTATGCCTCTGTAGTTTGAACACTCACCTTTATCCCCTTTGCCTTTATACAACAGAACTATACATGTATTACACACACACACACACACACACACACACACACACACACATATATATATATATATATATATATATATATATATATATATATATATATATATATATATATATATATATATATTCATTTATTTATCTATTTTGTTTTGTCGCTGTCTCCCGCGTTAGCGAGGGAGCGCAAGGAAACAGACGAAAGAATGGCCCAACCCACCCACATACACATGTATATACATACACGTCCACACACGCAAATATACATACCTATACATCTCAATGTATACATATATATATCCACACAGACATATACATATATACCCATGTACATAATTCATAGTCTGCCTTTATTCCTTCCCATCGGCACCCCGCCACACATGGAATAACAACACCCTCCCCCCTCATGTGTGTGAGGTAGCGCGAGGAAAAGACAACACAGGCCCCAGTCGTTCACACTCAGTCTCTAGCTGTCATGTAATAATGCACTGAAACCACAGCTCCCTTTCCACATCCAGGACCCACAGAACTTTCCATGGTTTACCCCAGACGCTTCACATGCCCTGGTTCAATCCTTTGACAGCACGTTGACCCCGGTATACCACATCGTTCCAATTCACTCTATTCCTTGCACGCCTTTCACCCTCTTGCATGTTCAGGCCCCAATCACTCAAAATCTTTTTCACTCCATCTTTCCACCTCCAATTTGGTCTCCCACTTCTCGTTCCCTCCACCTCTGATACATATATCCTCTTGGTCAATCTTTCCTCACTCATTCTCTCCACGTGACCAAACCATTTCAAAACACCCTCTTCTGCTCTCTCAACCACACTCTTTTTATTACCACACATCTCTCTCACCCTTACATTACTTACTCGATCAAACCACCTCACACCACATATAGTCCTCAAACATCTCATTTCCAGCACATCCACCCTCCTGCGCACAACTCTATCCATAGCCCACGCCTCGCAACCATACAACATTGTTGAAACCACTATTCCTTCAAACATACCCTTTTTGCTTTCCGAGATAATGTTCTCGACTTCCACACATTCTTCAAGGCTCCCAGAATTTTCGCCCCCTCCCCCACCCTATGATTCACTTCCACTTCCATGGTTCCATCCGCTGCCAAATCCACTCCTAGATATCTAAAACACTTTACTTCCTCCAGTTTTTCTCCATTCAAACTTACCTCCCAATTTACTTGACCCTCTACCCTACTGTACCTTATAACCTTACTCTAATTCACATTCACTCTCAACTTTCTTCTTTCACACACTTTACCAAACTCAGTCACCAGCTTCTGCAGTTTCTCACATGAATCAGCCACCAGCGCTGTATCATCAGCGAACAACAACTGACTCACTTCCCAAGCTCTCTCATCCACAACCGACTGCATACTTACCCCTCTTTCCAAAACTCTTGCATTCACCTCCCTAACAACCCCATCCATAAACAAATTAAACAACCATGGAGACATCACACACCCCTGCCGCAAACCTACATTCACTGAGAACCAATCACTTTCGTCTCTTCCTACACGTACACATGCCTTACATCCTCGATAAAAGCTTTTCACTACTTCTAACAACTTGCCTCCCACACCATATATCCTTAATACCTTCCACAGAGCATCTCTATCAACTCTGTCATATGCCTTCTCCAGATCCATAAATGCTACATACAAATTCATTTGCTTTTCTAAGTCTGTATTTCTAAGTATTTCTCACATACATTCTTCAAAGCAAACACCTGATCCACACATCCTCTACCACTTCTGCAACCACACTGCTCCTCCCCAATCTGATGCTCTGTACATGCCTTCACCCTCTCAATCAATACCCTCCCATATAATTTACCAGGAATACTCAACAAACGTATACCTCTGTAATTTGAACACTCACTCTTATTCCCTTTGCCTTTGTACAGTGGTACTATGCATTATACTTAACCGCCGTCTCCCGCGTATGGCCCAACCCACCGGCATACATATGTATGCAAATAAACGCCCACACACACATACACAAACATATACATTTCAACGTATACATACACAAACATATACTTAAATACACAAGTACATATTCATACTTGCTGCCTTCATCCCTTCCCGTCGCCACCCCGCCACACACGAAATAGGACAACCCCCCCCCCCCCCCATCCAGCGAGGTAGCGCCAGAAAAAGACAAAAGAGGCCACATTCGTTCACACTCAGTCTGTAGCTGTCATGTCCAATGTATCGAAACCACAGCTCCCTTTCCACATCCAGGCCGCACAGACCTTTCCATGGTTTACCCCAGACGCTTCAAATGCCCTGGTTCAATCCACTGACAGCATGTCGACCCCGGTATACCACATCGTTCCAATTCACTCAGTTCCTTGCACGCCTTTTCACCCTCCAGTATGTTCAGGGCCCCAATCACTCAAAAGCTTTATCATTCCATCCTTCCACCTCCAATTTGGTCCCCCGCTTCTCCTTCTTCCCTCCACCTCTGACACATATATCCTCTTTCTCAATCTCTCCTCACTCATTCTCTTCATGTGTCCAAACCATTTCAACACACCCTCTTCTGCTCTCTCAACCACACTCATCTTTTTACCATACATCTCTCTTACACTTTCATTACACTCGATCAAACCGCCTCACACCACATATTGTCCTCAAACATTCCATTTCCAACAGATCCACCCTCCGCAAAACCCTATCTACAACCCATGCCTCGCAACCATATAACATTGTTGGAATCACTATTCCTTCAAACATACACATTTTTGCTCTCCGAGATAACGTTCTCTCCTTCCACACACTCTTCATCGCTCTAAGAGCCTTCTCCCCCTCCCCCACCTTGCGACTCACTTCCGCTTCCATGGTTCCATCCGCTGCTAAGTCCACTCCCAGATACCTAAAACTTTTCACTTCCTCCAGTCTTTCTCCATTCACACTTACCTCCCAATTAACTTGTCCATAAATCGTACTGAACCGAATAGCCTTGCTCTTATTCACATTTACTCTCAGCTTTCTTCTTTCACACACTTTACCAAACTCAGTCACCAACCTCTACAGTTTCTCACCCGAATCAGCCACCAGCGCTGTATCATCAGTGAACAACACTCACTTCCCAAGCCCTCTCATCCACAACAGACTGCATACTTGCTCCTCTCTCTAAAACTCTTGCCTTCACCTCCCTAATCACCCCATCCATAAACAAATTAAACAACCATGGAGACATCACGCACCCCTGCCGCAAACCGACATTCACTGGGAACCAATCACTTTCCTCTCTTCCTACTCGTACACATACCTTGCATCCTTGGTAAAAACTTCTCACTGCATCTAGCAACCTACTTCCCACACCATATACTCTGAAAACTTTCCACAAAGTATCTCTATCCACCCTATCATATGCCTTCTCCAGATCCATAAATGCTACGTATGAATCAGTCTGTATTTCTAAGTATTTCTCACATACATTTTTCAAACTAGACACCTGATCCACACATCCTCTACCACTTCTGAAACCACACTGCTCTTCCCCAATCTGATGCTCTGTACCTGCCTTTACCCTCTGAATCAATACCCTCCCATAAAATTTCCCAGGAATACTCAACAAACTTATGCCTCTGTAATTTGAACACTCACCTTTCCCTTTTTTGTACAATTGCACTATGCATGCATTCCACCAATCCTCAGGCACTTCACCATGATGTATCCATACACTGAATATCCTTACCAACCAATCAACAACACAGTCACACCCTTTTTAATAAATGCCATTGCAATACCATCCAAACTTGCCGCGTTGCCGGCTTTAAACTTCCGCAAAGCTTTCACTACCTCTTCTCTGTTCACCAAACTATTCTCCCTGACCCTCTCACTTTGCACACCACCTCGACCAAAACACCCTATATCTGCCACTCTATCATCAGACACTTTCAACAAACCTTCAAAATATTCAATCCATCTCCTCCACACTTCATCACTGTTATTACCTCCCCATTTGCCCCCTTCACCGATGTCCCCATTTGTTCTCTTGTCTTACGCACTTTTTTTACCTCCTTCCAAAACATCATCTTATTCTCCCTAAAATTTAATGATACTCTCTCATCCCCCCTCTCATTTGCCCTCTTTTTCACCTCTTGCACCTTTTGTCTTGACCTCCAGCCGCTTTCATTTATACCTTTCCCAGTCATTTGGATCACTTCCCTGCAAAAATCGTCCTAACGCCTCTCTCTCTCTTCTCTTTCACTGGCAATCTTTCTTCTTCATCCCACCATTTACTACCCTTTCTAATCAACCCATCTTCCACCTTTCTCATGCCACATGCATATTTTGCGCAAGCCATCACTGCTTTCCTAAATACATTCCATTCTTCCCCCACACCCCTTACGTCATTTGCTCTCACGTTTTGCCATTCTGCACCAAATCTCTCCTGGTATTTCCTCACACAAGTCTCTTTCCAAACTATTTACTCTCACCACTCTCTTCATCCCAACATTCTCTCTTCTTTTCTGAAAATCTCTACAAATCTTCACCTTTGGCTCCACAAGATAGTAATCAGATATCCCTCCAGCTGCCCTTCTCAGCGAATTAACCTCCAAAAGTCTCTCTTTTACACGTCTATCAATTAACACATAATCCAAAAACGCCCTCTGGCCATCTCTCCTACTAACATACTGATACTTATATATCTCTCTCTTTTTAAACCAGGTATTCCCAAACACCAGTCCTTTTTCAGCACATAAATTTACAAGCTCTTCACTATTTCCAATTACAACACTGAACACCCCATGTACACCAATTATTCCCTCAACTGCCACATTACTCACCTTTGCATTCAAATCACCCATCACTATAACCCGGTCTCGTTCATCAAAACTACTAACACACTCACGCAGCTGCTCCCAAAACACTTACCTCTCATGATTTTTCTTCTCATGCCCAGGTGCATATGCACCAATAATCACCCATCTCTCTCTATCCATTTTCAGTTTTATCCATATCAATCTACAGTTTACTTTCTTACACTCTATCACATACCTACAACTCCTGCTTCAGGAGGAGTGCGACTCCTTCCTTTGCTCTTGTTCTCTCACCAACCCATGACTTTACTCCTAAAACATTCCCAAACCACTCTTCCCCTTTACCCTTGAGCTTCGTTTCACTCAGAGCCAAAATATCATGTTCTTTTCCCTAAACGTACGACCTATCTCCTTTTTTTATCGTTTTGGTAAGATACTCACACATTTAGACACCCAATCTGAGCCTTCGAAGAGGATGAATACACCATGCATGACTCCCTCTTCTGTTTCCCCTTTTAGAAAGCTAAATACAAGGAGGGAAGGGTTTCCAGCCCCCACGCTCCAGTCCCCTTTAGTCGCCTTGTACAACACGCGGGGAATACGTGGGAAGTATTCTTTCTACCCTATCCCCAGGGATATATATATATATATATATATATATATATATATATATATATATATATATATATATATATTTTTTTTTTTTTTTTTTTGCTTTGTCGCTGTCTCCCACGTTTGCGAGGTAGCGCAAGGAAACAGACGAAAGAAATGGCCCAACCCACCCCCATACACATGTATATACATACGTCCACACACGTAAATATACATACCTACACAGCTTTCCATGGTTTACCCCAGACGCTTCACATGCCCTAATTCAATCCACTGACAGCACGTCAACCCCGGTATACCACATCGATCCAATTCACTCTATTCCTTGCCCTCCTTTCACCCTCCTGCATGTTCAGGCCCCGATCACACAAAATCTTTTTCACTCCATCCTTCCACCTCCAATTTGGTCTCCCACTTCTCCTCGTTCCCTCCACCTCCGACACATATACCCTCTTGGTCAATCTTTCCTCACTCATTCTCTCCATGTGACCAAACCATTTCAAAACACCCTCTTCTGCTCTCTCAACCACGCTCTTTTTATTTCCACACATCTCTCTTACCCTTACGTTACTTACTCGATCAAACCACCTCACACCACACATTGTCCTCAAACATCTCATTTCCAGCACATCCATCCTCCTGCGCACAACTCTATCCATAGCCCACGCCTCGCAACCATACAACATTGTTGGAACCACTATTCCTTCGAACATACCCATTTTTGCTTTCCGAGATAATGTTCTCGACTTCCACACATTCTTCAAGGCTCCCAGGACTTTCGCCCCCTCCCCCACCCTATGATCCACTTCCGCTTCCATGGTTCCATCCGCTGCCAGATCCACGCCCAGATATCTAAAACACTTTACTTCCTCCAGTTTTTCTCCATTCAAACTTACCTCACAATTGACTTGACCCTCAACCCTACTGTACCTAATAATCCCCCCCCCACGTATCATGAAAGACGACCATGCCACCACCCCACCTATGTCGATTGATTACTAACCAAGACCAGCAACTTCTCTCACCACCACCCTCCCAATGCTGGAGCCCCACAGATGCATATCTAAAACCACACTACTCGGCATACCACAAGGAACGAACGCAATGATGTGGTTTTGTACTACTCCCCAGTCGGCGATGCTGGATCAAAGCGCGATATCATGACCCTAATTTCAGAAGGTCGTATTCCACCCCCCCCAGCCGACGTTGGTCCCCATTGGCTGTTTCTTATGCCTGTCCTAATTTGTGTACAAAAACAGACAGAGAGTGAATACCTCAGATACCACCCGTCCGGAAGCCTTTTATTACCATACATCTAAGACGTTCCTGTCTATTATTTGTTCGTTAATTCCTAGTTTTATGTTTTTCTACCACCCACAAAACCCACCCCCCCTAGACAAAAGGTACCCATGGAATCAAAGGGCCCACCCCCACAAAAGCCTAGCACAAACAAATATTACATATTACTTAATATTGCCGCGCTCGCCGATCTATCTCCGCGCGCACGACTCTCCGCGCGAGCACGACGCGCCGCGCGGGCCGCGCCGCCGCCCCCCCGCCGCGCCGCACGCATGGGTGGGCCCCCGTCGGTGGACGACGCAATAATAGACGCGCCCCCCAAATATTATTTATCCATCTGCGCACCCCACCCCATCAACCACCCCCCACTACTTCACAGATACACACCCACCCAAGCACTAATCCCATCGATGATAACGATTACACCGAATCACATAAAGCCCTTTGCTAAGAGTAAGTCGCAGATCCAAACACAACACGATACCCATCCTCCCCCCTCACCCAAACCATCCCGCTACGACCCTTCGCCCATCCACACGACTCGTCCCTTAGCCCACACCCCACTGCTCACCTGGCCATTCAAAGCGCCAGAGGCCAGTACTAACGGAAAATAAGTCAACCGATTATTGTTTTCTTTAGCGTTTTACATTTAATCCCCTGTTAGTTCCGGTGTTTCAATTTTTTAAATTATCTGTCATTTGGTTCGCTCCGTCATAATTCCAACCCCCCCCAACAAGTAACCATATTAATAACCACCCACCAGATCCCGCCCCTCCTAGCAGCTACACCCTACATCAACACACCACCACCACACCTCCTCCGATAACACACAACACTCAGCGCCCCCCCGCCGCATCACAATACTCCGCAGGAAGACTCCCCATTAACGCAAAAAAATAAAAACGACCCCACCCTTAAAAGCGAGAATACAAAAACCTGAATTGACCGGACTCATAAACCACGCATGAAAAGAAACACCCCCCTACACGAAGGAGGGTCCCCCCCCCCTTGGGACTCATAAAAAACCGCCCAACAACAAGCACTGCACGATCCCCGCCCGAGAAAACGTCTAAAAGCACGGGCCAAGCCATTCCTACCGCATAATCGATAATACAAGGAAGTCAGAAAAGCATTAGACACACCCTAACGAAGGACCATACAAATAAAGGGAGAGATCCTATCACAACCGTCATCAAACGACAGCCGCGTCCAACCCTCATCCCACCTCCGTTCTCAAGTTCTCCTACAGCTACCTACACACGGTAATCCCCCACCTCTCACGGCTCACAAGCTATTAAGGTCGCACAACTCCAGGCACAGCGCGATATATCCTTCCCGCTCCCTACCCACAAATAAGACCAAGTACAGTTGGTTCGGTAAGTCGTATATACACTAAGTTAAAACCTCCCTTTAAACTAATGTATGCCTATTTAAGTACGAACCTTAAGTTCTTATATAGAAGGTACGTTTGTGGTTGATCCTTTTTTTTAATGTTCTCAGTGGGGGGTTAAGGTGCGGTAACCCAGGAGTATAGTCAAACGATACAAAACCCCCCCTACCCTCTACCATCTATACCATCACCACAATCCCCCCCAATTCATCAAAGACAAAAAACGACACAACATCCCCCTAAAAAGCACAACAACGCGAGTTCCCTTCATTTTAGTAACTTTTCTTCACCCTTATATAAACCACCCTTCGAAGGTCAAGGGTTCGCGATAACAACGGAATATCCAACCCTAAAACCAGGTCCTAAGCCGCGAACCCGGACACCCGTCCATTAAAAAAACGTCCAAACGGAAAGACCCCCCCAGTAAAAATTAGAAGCCAAACCAGGCCTTCACTAGCGAACAACCCACCACAGAACTCCGCCACGCTTACCCCCCAGCTAAGCCCCATAGCTGGGGTGCACACCGCGCCCCCGACTTTCTACGGTAACATCCGACCCTACCCATAATCAGGGAGAACAATAAGAACCCCCCCATAAGAAAACCCCAAATCGTCAAGACCCGACAACCCCTACTGTAACCAAAAAAGTAGGACCGAGACCACAACCGCACCGAATGGAAGGCGGAATTATCAACGACGATTCATGAGTCATTCATTCCCCCCCTTTATAAGCCCCAGACCCGGGAACGGACAACTATAACAACATGATACTGATTGACCTGGCTAGTCTGTCCCCACGGAGAACCCCCAGCCGACGTTTTACCCAAAAAAAGATCACATATAAAACCCTTTATTACAAGTAGAACTCCGACAATAGGCCAACATAGACCCCTCAACCGTTAAGCTGAAGGTTTAGCAGGTACCACAAAAGAAGCCAGCGTAGCACCAGCAACCCGCACCACCCCACTAAAAACCCACATCTACTTACCTTTTTTTCCCAACCAACTAACCCCCCCAAACCACAGCCTACTCACCCAAAGCACCGTCACGTTTAGTTATCTAATATCCACTCCTCCCCACCCCCCCAACCCTTAGTTCTTTAGGGGAACACCTTTCTGTCTTGAAGACTTTTACTCCCCCTCCCTCGTATACTTCGAGCAAGGGGATGGGAATAAAACAACCCCACCCCTGATCCCTATCATAAGTGAATATTGACTTTCGTCTTAACGAGACCACCACATCCCCCCCATAAAAAGGGCCCAGCCCCAGTACATCCCAAAAGTCCCTCAAATAAGAGCCCCAAAGCCACATTAAAATCAGTGCACAACTACACCAGTAACCCCCCCTTTAAATTACTCCATCTTTGCCCCTGGCCTACTGAACACACAACACTTCCCCACCCAACCCAATAACGACGTACCACCTCCGAGACGGCCCACGAACCCCAGGGAGAAATCCATGCACGCAACGGAGTTCCACGCCCATACAACAGACCGCACCCCCACTGCGCCACCAAGACCAGACTCGGCCTTCTCCACACCCCACCTACAACACCAATTCAGCCTCACCAACCCACCGAAGACATGCCCGCCCTCTCCCAGCCAACCCCTGTCTTTCCCCCCAACCGAACCAATCGTGTCAGTCCAAGACATCCCGCCCTAATAACTCAACCATTTAATATCAGATCACCTACGCCCCCCCGAACACCCGCAACCCTATCATTCCCCCAGACTCTTGCCTCTTATTCACATTTACTCTTAACTTTCTTCTTTCACACACTTTACCAAACTCAGTCACCAGCTTCTGCAGTTTCTCACATGAATCAGCCACCAGCGCTGTATCATCAGCGAACAACAACTGACTCACTTCCCAAGCTCTCTCATCCCCAACAGACTTCATACTTGCCCCTCTTTCCAAAACTCTTGCATTTACCTCCCTAACAACCCCATCCATAAACAAATTAAACAAACATGGAGACATCACACACCCCTGCCGCAAACCTACAATCACTGAGAACCAATCACTTTCCTCTCTCTCTCTCTCTCTCTCTCTCTCTCTCTCTCTCTCTCTCTCTCTCTCTCTCTCTCTCTCTAAATACATATATATATATATATATATATATATATATATATATATATATATATATATATATATATATATATATATATATATATATATATATATATAATTCCTATGAATCTACGGGGAAATGAAATACGATAAGTTCCCAAGTGCACTTTCGTGTAATAATCACATCATCAGGGGAAATTAAATAAAGAAATATAACAGGCAGTTGATATACAACGAAGAGACTTAGCTAGGACACCCTTTGGTAAACAAGTGACTACCTGATGATGTGATTATTACACGAAAGTACACTGGGGAACTTATCGTGTTTCATTTCCCCATGAATTCATAGCAATATACTTGATTACGCGCCCAATATATATATAATATATATATATATATATATATATATATATATATATATATATATATATATATATATATATATATTCCTATGAATCTATAAGGAAATGAAACACGATAAGTTCCCAAGGCACTTTCGTGTAATAATCGCATCATCAGAGGAAATAAAATAAGAAATATAACAGGCATTTGATATACAACGAAAAGACTTAGCTAGGACACCCTTTGGTAAACAAGTGACTGCCTGATGATGTGATTATTACACGAAAGTGCATTTGGGAACTTATCGTGTTTCACTTCCCCGTGAATTCATAGCAATATACTTGATTACGCGCTCAATATATAAATAAATAAACATATATATATATATATATACATATATATATATATATATATATATATATATATATATATATATATATATATATATATATATATTATCCCTGGGGATAGGGGAAAAAGAATACTTCCCATGCATTCCTCACGTGTCGTAGAAGACGACTAAAGGGGACGGGAGAGGGGGCCAAAAAAACTCCCCTCCTTGTATTTTAACTTTCTAAAAGGGGAAACAGAAGAAGGAGTCACGCGGGGAGTGCTCATCCTCCTTGAAGGCTCAGATTGGGGTGTCTAAATGTGTGTGGGTGTAACCAAGATGAGAAAAAAGGAGAGATAGGTAGTATGTTTGAGGAAAGGAACCTGGATGTTTTGGCTCTGAGTGAAACGAAGCTCAAGGGTAAAGGGGAAGAGTGGTTTTGGGAATGTCTTGGGAGTAAAGTCAGGGGTTAGTGAGAGGACAAGAGCAAGGGAAGGAGTAGCACTACTCCTGAAACAGGAGTTGTGGGAGTATGTGATAGAGTGTAAGAAAGTAAATTCTAGATTGATATGGGTAAAACTGAAAGGGGATGGAGAGAGATGGGTGATTATTGGTGCATATGCACCTGGGCATGAGAAGAAAGATCATGAGAGGCAATTGTTTTGGAAGCAGCAGAATGAGTGTGTTAGTGGTTTTGATGCACAAGACCGGGTTATAACGATGGGTGATTTGAATGCAAAGGTGAGTAATGTGGCAGTTGAGGGAGTAATTGGTATACATGGGGTGTTCAGAGTTGTAAATGGAAATGGTGAAGAGCTTGTAGATTTATGTGCTGAAAAAGGACTGGAAAAAGGACCAGAGATTACCTGGTTTAAAAAAAGAGATATACATAAGTATACGTATGTAAGTAGGAGAGGTGGCCAGAGAGCGTTATTCGATTAGGTGTTAATTGATAGGCGCGCGAAAGAGAGACTTTTGGAGGTTAATGTGCTGAGAGGTGCAACTGGAGGGATGTCTGATCATTATCTTGTGAAGGCGAAGGTGAAGATTTGTAGGGGTTTTCAGAAAAGAAGAGAGAATGTTGGGGTGAAGAGAGTGGTGAGAGTTAGTGAGCTTGGGAGGGACACTTGTATGAGGAAGTACCAGGAGAAACTGAGTACAGAATGGAAAAAGTGAGAACAAAGGAGGTAAGGGGAGTGGGGGAGGAATGCGATGTATTTAGGGAAGCAATGATGGCTTGCGCAAAAGATGCTTGCGGCATGAGAAGCGTGGGAGATGGGATGATTAGAAAGGGTAGTGAGTGGTGGGATGAAGAAGTAAGATTATTAGTGAAAGAGAAGAGAGAGGCATTTGGACGATTTTTGCTGGGAAAAAATGCAAATGAGTGGGAGTTGTGTAAAAGAAAGAGGCAGGAGGTCAAGAGAAAGGTGCAAGAGGTGAAAAAAAGGGCAAATGAGAGTTGGGGTGAGAGAGTATCATTAAATTTTAGGGAGAATAAAAAGATGTTTTGGAAGGAGGTAAATAGGGGCCGTAAGACAAGGGAACAAATGGGAACTTCAGTGAAGGGGGCTAATGGGGAGGTGATAACAAGTAGTGATGTGAGAAGGAGATGGAGTGAGTATCTGGAAGGTTTGTTGAATGTGTTTGATGATAGAGTGGCAGATATAGGGTGTTTTAGTCGAGGTGGTGTGCAAAGTGAGAGGGTTAGGATAATGATTTGGTAAACAGAGAAGAGGTAGTAAAAGCTTTGCGGAAGATGAAAGCCGGCAAGGCAGTGGGTTTGGATGGTATTGCAGTGGAATTTATTAAAAAAGGGGGTGACTTTATTGTTGACTGGTTGGTAAGGTTATTTAATGTATGTATGATTCATGGTGAGGTGCCTGAGGATTGGCGGAATGCGTGCATAGTGCCATTGTATAAAGGCAAAGGGGATAAGAGTGAGTGCTCAAATTACAGAGGTATAAGTCTGTTGAGTATTCCTGGTAAATCATATAGGAGGGAATTGATTGAGAGGGTGAAGGCATGTACAGAGCATCAGATTGGGGAAGAGCAGTGTGGTTTCAGAAGTGGTAGAGGATGTGTGGATCAGGTGTTTGCTTTGAAGAATGTATATGAGAAATACTTAGAAAAGCAAATGGATTTGTATGTTGCATTTATGGATCTGAAGAAGGCATATGATAGAGTTGATAGAGATGCTCTGTGGAAGGTATTAAGGATATATGGTGTATATATGTACGTGTAGGAAGAGAGGAAAGTGATTGGTTCTCAGTGAATGAAGGTTTGCGGCAGGGGTGTGTGATGTCTTCATGGTTATTTAATTTGTTTATGGATGGGGTTGTTAGGGAGGTGAATGCAAGAGTTGTGGAAAAAGGGGCAAGTATGCAGTCTGTTGTGGATGAGAGAGCTTGGGAAGTGAATCAGTTGTTGTTCGCTGATGATACAGCGCTGGTGGCTGATTCACTTGAGAAACTGAAGAAGCTGGTGACGGAGTTTGGTAAAGTGTGTGAAAGAAAGTTAAGAGTAAATGTGAATAAGATCAAGGTTGTTAGGTCCAGTGGGGTTGAGGGTCAAGGCAATTGGCAGGCAAGTTTGAATGGAGAAAAACTGGAGGAAGTAAAGTGTTTTAGGTACCTGGGAGTGCATCTGGCAGCGGATGGAACCAAGGAAGCGGAAGTGAATCATAGGGTGGGGGAGGGGGCGAAAATTCTGGGAGCCTTGAAGAATGTTTGGAAGTCGAGAATATTATCTCGGAAAGCAAAAATGGGTATGTTTGAAGGAATAGCGGTTCCAACAATGTTGTATGGTTGCGAAGCGTGGGCTATGGATAGAGTTATGCGCAGGAGGGTGGATGTGCTGGAAATGAGAAGTTTGAGGACAATATGTGGTGTGAGGTGGTTTGATCGAGTAAGTAATGTAAGGTAAGAGAGATGTGTGGAAATAAAGAGTGTGGTTGAGAGAGCAGAAGAGGGTGTTTTGAAATGGTTCGGTCACATGGAGAGAATGAGTGAGTATAGATTGACCAAGAGGATGTATGTGTCAGAGGTGGAGGGAACGAGAAGTGGGAGACCAATTTGGAGGTGGAAAGATGGAGTGAAAAAGATTTTGAGTGAAAGGCGTGCAAGGAATATCGCTCCAATTCACTCTATTCCTTGCCCTCCTTTCACCCTCCTGCATGTTCAGGCCCCGATCACACAAAATCTTTTTCACTCCATCTTTCCATCTCCAATTTGGTCTCCCTCTTCTCCTCGTTCCCTCCACCTCCGACACATATATCCTCTTGGTCAATCTTTTCTCACTCATTCTCTCCATGTGACCAAACCATTTCAAAACACCCTCTTCTGCTCTCTCAACCACGCTCTTTTCATTTCCAAACATCTCTCTTACCCTTACGTTACTTACTCGATCAAACCACCTCACACCACACATTGTCCTCAAGCATCTCATTTCCAGCACATCCATCCTCCTGCGCACAACTCTATCCATAGTCCACGCCTCGCAACCATACAACATTGTTGGAACCACTATTCCTTCAAACATACCCATTTTTGCTTTCCGAGATAATGTTCTCGACTTCCACACATTCTTCAAGGCTCCCAGAATTTTCGCCCCCTCCCCCACCCTATGATCCACTTCCGCTTCCATGGTTCCATCCGCTGCCAGTTCCACTCCCAGATATCTAAAACACTTTACTTCCTCCAGTTTTTCTCCATTCAAACTCACCTCCCAATTGACTTGACCCTCAACCCTACTGTACCTAATAACCTTGCTCTTATTCACATTTACTCTTAACTTTCTTCTTTCACACACTTTACCAAACTCAGTCACCAGCTTCTGCAGTTTCTCACATGAATCAGCCACCAGCGCTGTATCATCAGCGAACAACAACTCACTCACTTCCCAAGCTCTCTCATCCCCAACAGACTTCATACTTGCCCCTCTTTCCAAAACTCTTGCATTCACCTCCCTAACAACCCCATCCATAAACAAATTAAACAACCATGGAGACATCACACACCCCTGCCGCAAACCTACATTCACTGAGAACCAATCACTTTCCTCTCTTCCTACACGTACACATGCCTTACATCCTCGATAAAAACTTTTCACTGCTTCTAACAACTTGCCTCCCACACCATATATTCTTAATACCTTCCACAGAGTATCTCTATCAACTCTATCATATGCCTTCTCCAGATCCATAAATGCTACATACAAATCCATTTGCTTTTCTAAGTATTTCTCACATACATTCTTCAAAGCAAACACCTGATCCACACATCCTCTAACACTTCTGAAACCACACTGCTCTTCCCCAATCTGATGCTCTGTACATGCCTTCACCCTCTCAATCAATACCCTCCCATATAATTTGCCAGGAATACTCAACAAACTTATACCTCTGTAATTTGAGCACTCACTCTTATCCCCTTTGCCTTTGTACAATGGCACTATGCACGCATTCCGCCAATCCTCAGGCACCTCACCATGAGTCATACATACATTAAATAACCTTACCAACCAGTCAACAATACAGTCACCCCCTTTTTTAATAAATTCCACTGCAATACCATCCAAACCCACTGCCTTGCCGGCTTTCATCTTCCGCAAAGCTTTTACTACCTCTTCTCTGTTTACCAAATCATTTTCCCTAACCCTCGCACTTTGCACACCACCTCGACCAAAACACCCTATATCTGCCACTCTATCATCAAACACATTCAACAAACCTTCAAAATACTCACTCCATCTCCTTCTCACATCACCACTAATTGTTATCACCTCCACATTTGCGCCCTTCACTGAAGTTCCCATTTGCTCCCTTGTCTTACGCACTTTATTTACCTCCTTCCAGAACATCTTTTTATTCTCCCTAAAATTTAATGATACTCTCTCACCCCAACTCTCATTTGCCCTTTTTTTCACCTCTTGCACCTTTCTCTTGACCTCCTGTCTCTTTCTTTTATACGTCTCCCACTCAATTGCATTTTTTCCCTGCAAAAATCGTCCAAATGCCTCTCTCTTCTCTTTCACTAATACTCTTACTTCTTCATCCCACCACTCACTACCCTTGCTAATCAACCCACCTCCCACTCTTCTCATGCCACAAGCATCTTTTGCGCAATCCATCACTGATTCCCTAAATACATCCCATTCCTCCCCCACTCCCCTTACTTCCATTGTTCTCACCTTTTTCCATTCTGTACTCAGTCTCTCCTGGTACTTCCTCACACAAACTATTCGCCATTTCCCGCATTAGCGAGGTAGCGTTAAGAACAGAGGACTGGGCCTTTGAGGGAATACCCTCACCTGGCCCAATTTTCTGTTCCTTCTTTTTGAAAATTAAAGAAAAAAAAAACGAGAGGGGAAGATTTCCAGCCCCTGCTCCCTCCCCTTTTAGTCGCCTTATACGACACGCAGGGAATACGTGGGAAGTATTCTGTCTCCCCTATCCCCAGGGAAAATATATATATATATATATATATATATATATATATATATATATATATATATATATATATACATATATATATATTCTTTCTTTTTTCTTTCAAACTATTCGCCATTTCCCGCATTAGCAAGGTAGCGTTAAGAACAGAGGACTGGGCCTCTGAGGGAATATCCTCACCTGGCCCCCTTCTCTGTTCCTTCTTTAGGAAAATTAAAAAAAAAAAAAAAAAAAAAAAAAATAAGAGGGGAGGATTTCCAGCCCCCCGCTCCCTCCCCTTTTAGTCGCCTTCTACGACACGCAGGGAATACGTGGGAAGTATTCTTTCTCCCCTATCCCTATAAATATATATATATATTGGTGCTAACAGACTCTATGTAATTAAGGTTACTCAACAAGTGGAAAGTCACCTTTGACAAAGTTGTACCATTAAGAGTACAGTTTTGTTAAAGAACTTATCACTCCAAACGAGTCTACATTTCCCTGCAACTGGAAGTAGCACAGATTTGTGGGATGCAGGAGACTTTAAAAAGAAGCCTTGGAAATTGGTCCTATTGTAGTCATGTATGAAATGAATATCAATATAACACTTTATGACCTATGGTCCTGACCGGTGGACGTGGCAAACTCTCCGAGTGCTGCAGGACTTATGGGGCAGGAAGGTATGGTAAGATTCATTCTGTATATATGAAGAATTAACGAGGCAAAACAACAATCCATGCTAGCACCAACCCTCTCATGAAGAGAATGAGTGAAGAAAGGTCAAAAAAGAGGATATATATATATATATATATATATATATATATATATATATATATATATATATACATATATATATATATATATATATATATATATATATATATATATATATATATATATATTCCTATGAGTCCACGGGGAAAATGTTTTGGACAATCACATGTTTACCAAATTGCGTCCTAGCTTCGTCTCTTCGATGTATATCAACTGACTGTTATATTCCTCTCTTGTGTCTCCCCTGATGTGATTATTACAGGAAAGTGCATTTAGTAACTTTTCGTGTTTCATTTTCCCCTTGGACTCACAGGAATATCTTGATCACGCGCATAATTGTGATCCTTTCCAATATATATATATATATATATATATATATATATATATATATATATATATATATTTTTTTTTTTTTTTGTCGCTGTCTCCCGCGTTTGCGAGGTAGCGCAAGGAAACAGACGAAAGAAATGGCCCAACCCACCCCCATACACATGTATATACATACGTCCACACACGCAAAATATACATACCTACACAGCTTTCCATGGTTTACCCCAGACGCTTCACATGCCTTGATTCAATCCACTGACAGCACGTCAACCCCGGTATACCACATCGCTCCAATTCACTCTATTCCTTGCCCTCCTTTCACCCTCCTGCATGTTCAGGCCCCGATCACACAAAATCTTTTTCACTCCATCTTTCCACCTCCAATTTGGTCTCCCTCTTCTCCTCGTTCCCTCCACCTCCGACACATATATTCTCTTGGTCAATCTTTCCTCACTCATTCTCTCCATGTGCCCGAACCATTTCAAAACACCTTCTTCTGCTCTCTCAACCACGCTCTTTTTATTTCCACACATCTCTCTTACCCTTACGTTACTTACACGGTCAAACCACCTCACACCACATATTGTCCTCAAACATCTCATTTCCAGCACATCCATCCTCCTGCGCACAACTCTATCCATAGCCCACGCCTCGCAACCAGACAACATTGTTGGAACCACTATTCCTTCAAACATACCCATTTTTGCTTCCCGAGATAATGTTCTCGACTTCCACACATTCTTCAAGGCTCCCAGAATTTTCGCCCCCTCCCCCACCCTATGATCCACTTCCGCTTCCATGGTTCCATCCGCTGCCAGATCCACTCCCAGATATCTAAAACACTTCACTTCCTCCACTTTTTCTCCATTCAAACTCACCTCCCAATTGACTTGACCCTCAACCCTACTGTACCTAATAACCTTGCTCTTATTCACATTTACTCTTAACTTTCTTCTTTCACACACTTTACCAAACTCAGTCACCAGCTTCTGCAGTTTCTCACATGAAACAGCCACCAGCGCTGTATCATCAGCGAACAACAACTGACTCACTTCCCAAGCTCTCTCATCCACAACAGACTTCATACTTGCCCCTCTTTCCAAAACTCTTGCATTCACCTCCCAAACAACCCCATCCATAAACACGGCCAGTATTTTGACAACGAAATACACACCAAGCATACAGTGACCTCGCTGGACGACGACGCTGAGGACGGCGATGAAGAGCTGACCACTCCTGAGTCTCACGGTGGACCTCTGGAGCCTCAGGAACTGACGACGCAGAGGAGCTGCTACCTACTGACCGAATTCTGCCTGAGGCGGCCCGTGCGTGCGTTGGAGAATGTTCTTCCGCCCACCAGTGATGCTACTACGTTTGTGAATCAAGAACCATTACAACAGAAACCTCGCCAGGTGGTAGAGTGTCCCGCAGTGTATCGAGACAGACTTCCCCAGAACTTTTTTGAAGGGGAAGTGAATGTTTATAGTTGTGTTACTGGAGTGGTAGTTTTCATACATGGTGCTTTGACAGGAAAATAGTGAAGTTGGAAAAGATGAATCTTGGACATTGAAGCTTATTGATACTGTGGTCAAATTGATGAGAACTACTATTGACGTTTGTGTAAATAAATTGTACATTTCCTTTTTCCATAGCCAGAGGTTGAACCATTATGTGACATCCATTTTTTTCATTTCATTTCAAGCTGGAAGTTTCAGTTTTCTAAATTGTTTCTTACATTTTTCATATGTTTATATATGTATATGTGTGTGTGTGTGTGTGTGTGTGTGTGTGTGTGTGTGTGTGTGTGTGTGTGTGTGTGTGTGCGTATGTATGTGTATGTATATATGTATGTATATATATATATATATATATATATATATATGTATGTATTATCCCTGGGGATAGGGGTGAAAGAATATATATATATATATAGGGTGGGGGAGGGGGCGAAAATTTTGGGAGCCTTGAAAAATGTGTGGAAGTCGAGAACATTATCTCGGAAAGCAAAAATGGGTATGTTTGAGGGAATAGTGGTTCCAACAATGTTGTATGGTTGCGAGGCGTGGGCTATGGATAGAGATGTGCGCAGGAGGATGGATGTGCTGGAAATGAGATGTTTGAGGACAATGTGTGGTGTGAGGTGGTTTGATCGAGTAAGTAACGTAAGGGTAAGAGAGATGTGTGGAAATAAAAAGAGCGTGGTTGAGAGAGCAGAAGAGGGTGTTTTGAAATGGTTTGGGCACATGGAGAGAATGAGTGAGGAGAGATTGACCAAGAGGATATATGTGTCGGAGGTGGAGGGAACGAGAAGAGGGAGACCAAATTGGAGGTGGAAAGATGGAGTGAAAAGGATTTTGTGTGATCGGGGCCTGAACATGCAGGAGGGTGAAAGGAGGGCAAGAAATAGAGTGAATTGGAGTCATGTGGTATACAGGGGTTGACGTGCTGTCAGTGGATTGAAGCAAGGCATGTGAAGCGTCTGGGGTAAACCATGGAAGGCTGTGTAGGTATGTATAATTGCGTGTGTGGACGTGTGTATGTACATGTGTATGGGGGGGGGGTTGGGCCATTTCTTTCGTCTGTTTCCTTGCGCTACCTCGCAAACGCGGGAGACAGCGACAAAGTATAAAAAAAAAAAAAAAAAAAAAATATATATATATATATATATATATATATATATATATATATATATATATATATATATATATATATATTTTTTTTTTTTTTTTTTCTTACTTTGTCGCTGTCTCCCGCGTTTGCGAGGTAGCGCAAGGAAACAGACGAAAGAAATGGCCCAACCCACCCCCATACACATGTATATACATACGTCCACACACGCAAATATACATACCTACACAGCTTTCCATGGTTTACCCCAGACGCTTCACATGCCTTGATTCAATCCACTGACAGCACGTCAACCCCGGTATACCACATCGCTCCAATTCACTCTATTCCTTGCCCTCCTTTCACCCTCCTGCATGTTCAGGCCCCGATCACACAAAATCTTTTTCACTCCATCTTTCCACCTCCAATTTGGTCTCCCTCTTCTCCTCGTTCCCTCCATCTCCGACACATATATCCTCTTGGTCAATCTTTCCTCACTCATTCTCTCCATGTGCCCAACCACTTCAAAACACCCTCTTCTGCTCTCTCAACCACGCTCTTTTTATTTCCACACATCTCTCTTACCCTTACGTTACTCACTCGATCAAACCACCTCACACCACACATTGTCCTCAAACATCTCATTTCCAGCACATCCATCCTCCTACGCACAACTCTATCCATAGCCCACACCTCGCAACCATACAACATTGTTGGAACCACTATTCCTTCAAACATACCCATTTTTGCTTTCCGAGATAATGTTCTCGACTTCCACACATTCTTCAAGGCTCCCAGAATTTTCGCCCCCTCCCCCACCCTATGATCCACTTCCGCTTCCATGGTTCCATCCGCTGCCAGATCCACTCCCAGATATCTAAAACACTTCACTTCCTCCACTTTTTCTCCATTCAAACTCACCTCCCAATTGACTTGACCCTCAACCCTACTGTACCTAATAACCTTGCTCTTATTCACATTTACTCTTAACTTTCCTCTTCCACACACTTTACCAAACTCAGTCACCAGCTTCTGCAGTTTCTCACATGAATCAGCCACCAGCGCTGTATCATTAGCGAACAACAACTGACTCACTTCCCAAGCTCTCTCATCCCCAACAGACTTCATACTTGCCCCTCTTTCCAAAACTCTTGCATTTACCTCCCTAACAACCCCATCCATAAACAAATTAAACAACCATGGAGACATCACACACCCCTGCCGCAAACCTACATTCACTGAGAACCAATCACTTTCCTCTCTTCCTACACGTACACATGCTTTACATCCTCGATAAAAACTTTTCACTGCTTCTAACAACTTTCCTCCCACACCATATATTCTTAATACCTTCCACAGAGCATCTCTATCAACTCTATCATATGCCTTCTCCAGATCCATAAATGCTACATACAAATCCATTTGCTTTTCTAAGTATTTCTCACATACATTCTTCAAAGCAAACACCTGATCCACACATCCTCTACCACTTCTGAAACCACACTGCTCTTCCCCAATCTGATGCTCTGTACATGCCTTCACCCTCTCAATCAATACCCTCCCATATAATTTACCAGGAATACTCAACAAACTTATACCTCTGTAATTTGAGCACTCACTCTTATCCCCTTTGCCTTTGTACAATGGCACTATGCACGCATTCCGCCAATCCTCAGGCACCTCACCATGAGTCATACATACATTAAATAACCTCACCAACCAGTCAACAATACAGTCACCCCCTTTTTTAATAAATTCCACTGCAATACCATCCAAACCTGCTGCCTTGCCGGCTTTCATCTTCCGCAAAGCTTTCACTACCTCTTCTCTGTTTACCAAATCATTTTCCCTAACCCTCTCACTTTGCACACCACCTCGACCAAAACACCCTATATCTGCCACTCTATCATCAAACACATTCAACAAACCTTCAAAATACTCACTCCATCTCATTTGCCCTTTTTTTTTTCACCTCTTGCACCTTTCTCTTGACCTCCTGTCTCTTTCTTTTATACATCTCCCACTCAATTGCATTTTTTCCCTGCAAAAATCGTCCAAATGCCTCTCTCTTCTCTTTCACTAATACTCTTACTTCTTCATCCCACCACTCACTACCCTTTCTAATCAACCCACCTCCCACTCTTCTCATGCCACAAGCATCTTTTGCGCAATCCATCACTGATTCCCTAAATACATCCCATTCCTCCCCCACTCCCCTTGCTTCCATTGTTCTCACCTTTTTCCATTCTGTACTCAGTCTCTCCTGGTACTTCCTCACACAGGTCTCCTTCTCAAGCTCACTTACTCTCACCACCCTCTTCACCCCAACATTCACTCTTCTTTTCTGAAAACCCATACAAATCTTCACCTTAGCCTCCACAAGATAATGATCAGACATCCCTCCAGTTGCACCTCTCAGCACATTAGCATCCAAAAGTCTCTCTTTCGCACGCCTGTCAATTAACACGTAATCCAATAACGCTCTCTGTCCATCTCTCCTACTTACATAAGTATACTTATGTATATCTCGCTTTTTAAACCAGGTATTCCCAATCATCAGTCCTTTTTCAGCACATAAATCTACAAGCTCTTCACCATTTCCATTTACAACACTGAACACCCCATGTATACCAATTATTCCCTCAACTGCCACATTACTCACCTTTGCATTCAAATCACCCATCACTATAACCCGGTCTCGCGCATCAAAACCACCAACACACTCATTCAGCTGCTCCCAAAACACTTGCCTCTCTTGATCTTTCTTCTCATGCCCAGGTGCATATGCACCAATAATCACCCACCTCTCTCCATCAACTTTCAGTTTTACCCATATTAATCGAGAATTTACTTTCTTACACTCTATCACATACTCCCACAACTCCTGTTTCAGGAGTATTGCTACTCCTTCCCTTGCTCTTGTCCTCTCACTAATCCCTGACTTTACTCCCCAGACATTCCCAAACCACTCTTCCCCTTTACCCTTGAGCTTCGTTTTACTCAGAGCCAAAACATCCAGGTTCCTTTCCTCAAACATACTACCTATCTCTCCTTTTTTCACATCTTGGTTACATCCACACACATTTAGGCACCCCACTCTGAGCCTTCGAGGAGGATGAGCACTCCCCGCGTGACTCCTTCTTCTGTTTCCCATTTTAGAAAGTTAATACAAGGAGGGGAGGATTTCTGGCCCCCCGCTCCCGTCCCCTCTAGTCGCTTTCTACGACACGCGAGGAATACGTGGGAAGTATTCTTTCACCCCTATCCCCAGGGATAATATACATATATATATACATATACACATACACACACATACACACGCACATATACGCACATATACACACACACACACACATACATATATATACATATGAAAAATGTAAGAAACAATTTAGAAAGCTGAAACTTCTAGCTTGAAATGAATGAAAAAAATGAATGTCACATAATGGTTCAACCTCTGGCTATGGAAAAAAGGAAATGTATACTTTATTTACACAAACGTCAATAGCAGTTCTCATCAATTTAACCACTGTATCAATAAGCTTCAATATATATATATATATATATATATATATATATATATATATATATATATATATATATATATATATATATATATATATATATATTACTAGGTGTTTAAACAGCAGAGGGGGACGATGGATGAACCCAACACCTTGGAAAGGAAAGATACATTCACATATTTCCCCATGACGCAACTATTTTTTCCCCTGACCGTAGCTCACCGTCTGACGGTTCTGATGTAATGCTTCCTGAGGGTGGATTAATCTTCATATCCATTACCACTGCGAAGGAGATTAATCTTTCTCTATATTGCTCCCAGAGATGGATTAATCTTATATATATATATATATATATATATATATATATATATATATATATATATATATATATATATATATATATATATATATATATATATCATACATATTCACCATTCCCCGAGTCAGCGAGGAAGCGTTAAGAACAGAGGACTGAGCCTCAGAGGAAATATCCTCACTTGGCCCCCTCCTCTGTTCCTTCTGGAAAATTAAATACGGGAGGGGAGGATTTCCAGCCCCCGCTCCCTCCCCTTTTAGTCGCCTTCTATGGCACACAGGGAATCGTAGGCATTATCCTTTCACCTCTATCCCCAGTGAATGTCGGTTTGCGGCAGGGGTGCGTGATGTCTCCATGGTTGTTTAATTTGTTTTTGGATGGGTTAGTTAGGAGGATAAATGCAAGAGTTTTGGAGAGAGGGGCACGTATGCAGTCTGTTGTGGATGAGAGGTCTTGGGAAGTGAGTCAGTTGTTGTTTGATGATGATACAGCGCTGGTGGCTGATACGTGTGAGAAACTGCAGAAGCTGGTGACTGAGTTTGGTAAGGTGTGTGAAAGAAGAAAGCTGACAGTAAATGTGAATAAGAGTAAGGTTATTAGGTACAGTAGGGTTGAGGGTCAAGTGAATTGGGAGGTAAGTCTGAATGGAGAAAAACTGGAGGAAGTGAAATGTTTTAAACATCTGGGAGTGGATCTGGCAGCTGATGGAACCATGAAAACGGAGGTGAGGGACAGGGTGCGGGAGGGGGCGAAAGTTCTGGAAGCGTTGAAAAATGTGTGGAAAGCGAGAATATTATCTCGGAAAGAAAAAATGGGTTTGTTTGAAGGAATAGTGGTTCCAACAATGTTATATGGTTGCCAGGCGTGGGCTATAGATAGAGTTGTGCGCAGGAGGGTGGATGTGCTGGAAATGAGATGTTTGAGAACAACATGTGGTGTGAGGTGGTTTGATCGAATAAGTAATAAAAGGGTAAGAGAGATGTATGGTAATAAAAAAAAAGTGTGGATGAGAGAGCAGAATAGGGTGTTTTGAAATGGTTTGGTTACATGGAGAGAATGAATGTGAACGAATGTGGCCTTTGTTGTCTTTTCCTGGCGCTACCTCGCGCGCATGCGGAGTGAGGGGGTTGTCATTTCATGTGTGGTGTGGTGGCGACGGAAATGAGTGAAGGCAGCAAGTATGATGTGTATGGATATATATATATATATATATATATATATATATATATATATATATATATATATATATATATATATATATATATACATATATATATATATATATATATATATATATATATATATATATATATATATATATATATATATATATATATATATATATTATACTTTGTCCCTGTCTCCCGCGTTAGCAAAGTAGCGCAAGGAAACAGACGAAATAATGGCCCAACCCACCCACACACATATGTATATATATATATATATATATATATATATATATATATATATATATATATATATGTATAGACGTCCACACACGTACATACACATACCTATACATTTCAATGTATATATATATATATATATATATATATATATATATATATATATATATATATATATATATATGTATATATATATATATATATATATATATATATATATATATATATATATATATATATATATATATATATTATTTATTCATTTTGCTTTGTCGCTGTCTCCCGCGTTTGCGGGGTAGCGCAAGGAAACAGACGAAAGAAATGGCACAACCCACCCCCATACACAATGTACACACACACACGCCCACACACGCAAATATACATACCTATACATCTCAATGTACACATATATATATACACACACAGACACATACATATATACCCATGCACACAATTCACACTGCCTGCCCCTATTCATTCCCATCGCCACCTCGCCACACATGGAATAACGTCCCCCTCCCCCCTCATGTGTGCGAGGTAGCACTAGGAAAAGACAACAAAGTCCCCATTCGTTCACACTCAGTCTTCAGCTGTCACGCAATAATGCCCGAAACCACAGCTCCCTTTCCACATCCAGGCCCCACACAACTTTCCATGGTTTACCCCAGACGCTTCACATGCCCTGATTCAATCCACTGACAGCACGTCAACCCCGGTATACCACATCGATCCAATTCACTCTATTCCTTGCACGACTTTAACCCTCCTGCATGTTCAGACCCCGATCGCTCAAAATCTTTTGCACTCCATCCTTCCACCTCCAATTTCGACTCTCACTTCTCCTCGTTCCCTCCACCTCTGACACATATATCCTCTTGGTCAATCTTTCCTCACTCATTATCTCCATGTGACCAAACCATTTCAATACACCCTCTTCTGCTCTCTCAACCACACTCTTTCTTTTTTTTTTTTACCAAACATCACTCTTACCCTTTTATTACTTACTCGATCAAACCACCTCACACCACATATTATCCCCAAACATCTCATTTCCAACACTTCCATCCTCCTTTGCACAACCCTATCTATAGCCCACGCCTCGCAACCATATAACATTGTTGGAACCACTATTTCTTCAAACATACCCATTTTTGCTATCCGAGATAAAGTTCTCGCCTTCCACACGCTTTTCAACGCTTCCAGAACTTTCGCCCCCTCCCTCACCCTGTGACTCACTTCCGCTTCCATGGTTCCACCTGCTGCCAAATCCATTCCCCAATATCTAAAACATTTCACTTCCTCCATTTCTCTCCATTCAAACTTACCTTCCAGTTGACTTGTCCCTCAACCCTACTGTGCCTAACAACCTTGCTCTTATTCACATTTACTCTCAGCTTTCTTCTTTCACACACTTGACAAACTCAGTCAACAGCTTCTGCAGTTTTTCACCCAAATCAGCTACCAGCGAACAACTGACTTTTTCCAAGCCCTCTCATCCACAACAGACTGCATACTTGTCCCTCTCTCCAAAACTCTTGCATTCACCTCCCTAACAACCCCATCCATAAACAAATTAAACAACCATGGAGACATCACGCACTCCTTCCGCAAACCGACGTTCACAGAGAACCAATCACTTTCCTCTCTTCCTATTCATGTACATGCCTTACATCCTCGATAAAAACTTTTCACTGCTTCCAGCAACTTGCCTCCCACACCATATACTCTTAATACCTTCCACAGAGCATCTCTATCAACCCTATCATATGCTTCTCCAGATCCATAAATGCTATATACAAATCCATTTGTTTTTCTAAGTATTTCTCTCATACATTCTTCAAAGCAAACACCTGATCCACACATCCTCTACCACTTCTGAAACCACACTCCTCTTCTCCAATCTGATGTTCTGTACATGCCTTCACCCTCTCAATCAATACCCTCCCATATAATTTCCCAGGAATACTCAACAAACTTATATATCTGTAATTTGAACACTCACCTTTATCCCTTTTGCCTTTGTAAAATGGCAATACGCATGCATTCCGCCAATCCTCAGGTACTTCACCATGAGCCATATATACAGTGAATATCCTCACCAACCATTTAACAACACAGTCACCCCTTTTTTGATAAATTCCAATGCAATACCATCCAAACCCGCTGCCTTGCCGGCTTTCATCTTCCGCAAAGCTTTTACTACCTCTTCTCTATTTACCAAATTATTCTCCCTAACTCTCTCACTTCGCACACCACCTCGACCAAAACACCCTATATCTGCCACTTTATCATCAAGCACATTCAACAAACCTTCAAAATACTCACTCCATCTCTGTCACATAACCACTACTTGTTATTAACTCCCCATTAGCCCCCTTCACCGATGTTCCCATTTGTTCTCTAGTCTTACGCACTTTATTTACCTCCTTCCAATACATCTTTTTATTTTCCATAAAATTTAATGATACTCTCTCACTCCAACTCTCAATTTGCCCTCTTTTTCACCTCTTGCACCTTTTTCTTAACCTCCTGCCTCTTTCTTTTATATATCTCCCAGTCATTTGCACTATTTTCCTGCAAAAATCGTCCAAATGCCTCTCTCTTCTCTTTCACCAATAATCTTACACCAGTCAATACCCTTTCTAACCTGCCCACCTCCCACGCTTCTCATGCCACAAGCATCTTTTGCGCAAGGCATCTCTATTTCCCTAAATACACCCCATTCCTCCCCCACCCATAACATGTATGTATCTATAATCATTTCATCTAAAAATCTAATATATATATATATATATATATATATATATATATATATATATATATATATATATATATATATATATATATATATATATATATATATATATGAAAAAAAGGGCAAATGAGAGTTGGGGTGAGAGAGTATCATTAAATTTTAGGGAGAATAAAAAGATGTTTTGGAAGGAGGTAAATAAAGTGCGTAAGACAAGGGAGCAAATGGGAACTTCAGTGAAGGGGGCAAATGGGGAGGTGATAACAAGTAGTGGTGATGTGAGAAGGAGATGGAGTGAGTATTTTGAAGGTTTGTTGAATGTGTTTGATGATAGAGTGGCAGATATAGGGTGTTTTGGTCGAGGTGGTGTGCAAAGTGAGAGGGTTAGGGAAAATGATTTGGTAAACAGAGAAGAGGTAGTAAAAGCTTTGCGGAAGATGAAAGCCGGCAAGGCAGTGGGTTTGGATGGTATTGCAGTGGAATTTATTAAAAAAGGGGGTGACTGTATTGTTGACTGGTTGGTAAGGTTATTCAATGTATGTATGATTCATGGTGAGGTGCCTGAGGAATGGCGGAATGCGTGCATAGTGCCATTGTACAAAGGCCAAGGGGATAAGAGTGAGTGCTCAAATTACAGAGGTATAAGTTTGTTGAGTATTCCTGGTAAATCATATGGGAGGGTATTGATCGAGATGGTGAAGGCATGTACAGAGCATCAGATTGGGGAAGAGCAGTGTGGTTTCAGAAGTGGTAGAGGATGTGTGGATCAGGTGTTTGCTTTGAAGAACATATGTGAGAAATACTTAGAAAAGCAAATGGATTTGTATGTAGCATTTATGGATCTGGAGAAGGCATATGATAGAGTTGATAGAGATGCTCTGTGGAAGGTACTAAGAATATATGGTGTGGGAGGCAAGGTGTTAGAAGCAGTGAAAAGTTTTTATCAAGGATGTAAGGCATGTGTACGTGTAGGAAGAGAGGAGAGTGATTGGTTCTCAGTGAATGTAGGTTTGCGGCAGGGTGAGTGATGTCTCCATGGTTGTTTAATTTGTTTATGGAATGGGTTGTTAGGGAGGTGAATGCAAGAGTTCTGGAAAGAGGGGCAAGTATGAAGTCTGTTGGGAATGAGAGAGCTTGGGAAGTGAGTCAGTTGTTGTTCGCTGATGATACAGCTCTGGTGGCTGATTAATGTGAGAAACTGCAGAAGCTGGTGACTGAGTTCGGTAAAGTGTGTGAAAGAAGAAAGTTAAGAGTGAATGTGAATAAGAGCAAGGTTATTAGGTACAGTAGGGTTAGGGTCAAGTCAATTGTGAGGTAAGTTTGAGTGGAGAAAAACTGGAGGAAGTAAAGTGTTTTACATATCTGGGAGTGGATCTGGCAGCGGATGGAACCATGGAAGCGGAAGTGAATCATAGGGTTGGGGAGGGGGCGAAAATTCTGGGAGCCTTGAAGAATGTGTGAAAGTCGAGAACATTATCTCGGAAAGCAAAAATGGGTATGTTTGAAGGAATAGTGGTTCCAACAATGTTGTATGATTGCGAGGCGTGGGCTATGGATAGAGTTGTGCGCAGGAGGGTGGATGTGCTGGAAATGAGATGTTTGAGGACAATATGTGGTGTGAGGTGGTTTGATCGAGTAAGTAATGTAAGGGTAAGAGAGATGTGTGGAAATAAAAAGAGCGTGGTTGAGAGAGCAGAAGAGGGTGTTTTGAAATGGTTTGGGCACATGGAAAGATTGAGTGAGGAAAGATTGACCAAGAGGATATATGTGTCGGAGGTGGAGGGAACGAGGAGAAGTGGGAGACCAAATTGGAGGTGCAAAGATGGAGTGAAAAAGATTTTAAGTGATCGGGGCCTGAACTTGCAGGAGGGTGAAAGGCGGGCAAGGAATAGAGTGAATTGGATCGATGTGGTATACCGGGGTCGACGTGCTGTCAATGGATTGAATCAGGGCATGTGAAGCGTCTGGGGTAAACCATGGAAAGTTGTGTGGGCCTGGATGTGGAAAGGGAGGTGTGGTTTCGGGCATTATTGCATGACAGCTAGAGACTGAGTGTGAACGACTGGGGCCTGTGTCGTCTTTTCCTAGCGCTACCTCGCACACATGAGGGGGGAGGGGATGTTATTCCATGTGTGGCGAGGTGGCGATGGGAATGAATAAAGGCAGACAGTGTGAATTGTCTGCATGTGTATATATGTATGTGTCTGTGTGTGTATATATACGTGTACATTGAGATGTATGGGTATGTATATTTGCGTGTGTGGACGTGTATGTATATACATGTGTATGGGGGTGGGTTGGGCCATTTCTTTCGTCTGTTTCCTTGCGCTACCTCGCAAACGCGGGAGACGGCGACAAAGCAAAATAAAAAAAAAAATATATATATATATATATATATATATATATATATATATACATATATATATATATATATATATATATATATATATATATATATATATATATATAGTAACGCGTCGTAACACGTCAAAATCCGCGTAATGTGGTATAACAGCATAACGACAGGATTCCCACATTAACATTGTGGGAAAAGGAAGACAAAATAAGAAATAAGATGCAAACATTATGAAATGGTAACAATGTAACAATGCTATTACCTGAGGAACGAAATAAGCGTCACCAATGTTGAACACTGTTTTCCATACCACTAGTTGGGGGATAAAAGGACCGTTACTTGGTGCGTGCTGGGATACGTTACACCGAGCCATCGATCAGACTACTTGTCCCCCTCCCTTAACCATACTCCAGTGACGTTGTATTCTTATACAGTGTTACATTCTGCAGACGTTCTCTTTCCCGCCAAGTCACATCTTCATCACACGTCCATGTACTTAACGACGATTTTTTGAACAACGATCACAATAGGATTTGCCTCTACGACTCCTAATGTGCTTCTCTGGTGGTACGTTATCATGTCGGTAAGGTTTTTCTTATTTTCTTAATAAGAATTTCTACCATTAATCACTGGCCAGCAGAGGTGTCGAGAGCCAGCACGGGTCCCGGGGTAAATAACTACGTCGACGCCTTCCCCCAGGGAAAAGAGGATGGGGAGCAAAGAATTCTTAAGAGACCCTTTTCTTTCTTAAATCTTTTATGAACTTACAGGAAAGTAGACGCCAAACTGGAAAAGTAAAGAGCTCTAAAACTAAACAAAATGCATGTAGTATTCCATGTTGCGATGAGGAAGCGAGGACGATGGTTTTCGCTGAAGTTAAAATATAAAAAAAATGGATGAAGTAAAATGTGGAAAACAGAGGTGCCCGGGCCCCAAGACTGTGACTACCCTGCCCCTTCTCCTATAAGGCCTCTTTGACGGTTCATTTAATGATTCTCTACTGAAGCGGCACTCACAACTCGTGCCTATTTCAGTATCATTATACGAGTACATATGATAAGCTTCTCAAAGACACTGACTTTGGTATCATTACTTGCAGTAACAAGGAAATGTGGACTGCTTTGAAGTGAGAGGTTATCTGGCAAGACTGTACTCCTAATGATACATCCTCGTCAAAGATGACTTTTCACTCACGATGTATAATACCATACCAGCATACAAAGAAAAGAGGTATCTACTCACGCTGGAATAAGCAATGAGCGCTCTGTAGCGGATACAAGAAAATAACTGAACTGTATTTCTTACAGCAGTTCAAGTCAGTTTTTTATGGTTAAAAGACTCCCTACCAGAAGGGACAAACATAAACACGTGACCTTTATGAAAAATGCATTGATTTCCACCTGAGGTTGCGTTCGCCACAAACCCGCTGCTTTAACGGGTTGGTCTCAGTGAAACCCACCGGTTAGGACTTCGCTTTGCTTCTCTTTGCCTCCTTCTCTTTGCGATGTATGTTGCTACCTCACTTTAACCACTTGTATTTTTGATCGTTTTTTCATAATGATATGAATTACTTAATGGCCGGTTTTTGTTGTTGACTTTATCATTATTATCATTATTATCATTATTTTCATTGTCATTATTATTATTACCATTATTGTTCTTATTATAACTATTATTTCTCTTATCATTATCATTTACTATCATTATTAACTCTAACCGATAATCTACGTATGTATAAGGTGGGCAAGTCAGTAGCAATGATTTTATGAGAAACTGACAGTATTTCATAACAATTAACAATGAACGAGTTTATTTTTCTAACCGTTCGCTTTTTTTTCAGCCGTAGCGAGTTAGAATAAAGAACATGAATCCTCTTTGGTGTAGTAATTAACTTTAATGACCGCGACGCAATCACGAGACGCCCTGAGTCGAACCCGTGTGAAATTCGAATCCTGGCCGCCATAGTCATTTCGCGGTCAACCTAACTGGTCGATGATACGTACCTAGCTTAGGGTAAGGCATTTATGCATTTTTCATACTTGATCGCCGTTTCCCGCGTTTGCAAGATATCGCCACGGAAAGACAAAGAAAGACCTCATCCACTAATATCAATTCTCTAGATGTCGTGTGTAATGCCCGAAACGCCAACATCGTGTTCACAACCAGGCCCCACACCTTTCCGTGGTTTAACATGGACGTTTTGCATGCCCTAGTTCAACCATTGACGGCACATCGATTCCCCTATACTACATCGTTCCAGTTCTCTCTACCCCGTACACGCCTTTCACCCTCCTGCATGTTCAGGCCCCGATCTCTTATATTTAAATCTTTTCACGGCAACCTTCCATGTCCAATTTGGTCTCTCCGTTCTTGTCTCCTCCACTTCTGATTCATATGTCCTCATTAGCGACTTTTTTCATCCATTCTCTCTGTATGTCCAAACCTCTCTAAACCACACTCTTTATTACCACACCTCTCTCTTGCCCTAACCCAATCATACCATCTCCCACCAAGTATTATCTCCAAAAATTTCATTTCCAACACATTCACTTTCTTCCGCAGTCTTATCTATACTATGACCATGACTCACACCCATATAATATACATGATACAACTATATCTGCAAACACATTCATCAATGCTCCCACAACTTCGCCCCCTCCCCCACCCTACGACTCATTTCCTCTTCCATTCTTCTATTCGCTGCCCAGTCAACTCCCAGGTACCTAAAACACTTCACTTCCTCCCTTTTCTCCATTCAAACTCACACCCTACCTAACCAGTCCCTCTCCCCTGCTAAACCCATTAACCTTTCTTATATTCACATCTCTTAACTTCCTTCTTTCACAAACTCTTCCAAACTCAGTCACCAACTTCTGCAGTTTCTCACTTGAATCAGCCACCAGTGCTGTACCCTCAGCAAAAGAAAACTGACTCAATTTTTTTATGCCTCTTCTTCCCTACAAGCTGCATACTCGCCCCTCTCAACAAGACTTTCGTATTTACCTCCAACACCCCGTCCATAAACAAATTCAACATCCATGGTAACATCACATACCCTTGCCGCAGACCGACTTTCTCTTGGAATCATTCACTCTCCTCTCTTCTTACTCGTACACATGTCATACAACCTTGATAAAAACTTCTCTCTGCTTTTAACAGCTTTTTTCCCACACAGTATACTCTCGAGATCTTCCACATGCCATCTCTGTCAACCCTGTCATATGGAGCCTTCTCCAGATCCATAAATGCCACATACAAATCCATCCGTTTCTCTAAGTATTTCTCACACACATTCTTTAAAGCAAAAGCCTGATCCACACATCCTTCACCACTTCAGAAGCCATATTGCTTCTCCTCAATCCAATGTTCTGAACATTCCTTCACCCTCTAAATCACTACCCTCTCATACAACTTACCATGTAATACTAAACAAACGTATACCTCAATAGTTTAAGCACTCTCCTTTATGTCCCTTGCTTTTATACGATCGCACTATGAATGTCGCAAACCCTCATGCACCTTATCATGTTCCATACAGTGAAAATCCTAATTAACCAACCAACAACACAGGCACTCCGTTTCGTAATAAATTCAACTGCAATACCATCCACTTCAGCCGCTTTGCCACATTTCATTATGCATAAGGCTTTCACCTCCTCTTCTCTCTTCATCAAACCACTTTCCATGACTCATTCATTTCACATACGAAGCCGACCCAAACACCCTACGTCTCCCTTTCTATCATCAAAAACATTCATAAGTCCTTCAAAATACTTGTTCCATCTCTTCTTTACTTCATTAATAACTTTTCAGTCTCTTGTGTGAGTGTGTATGTGTGTGTGTGTGTGTGTGTGTATATATATATATATATATATATATATATATATATATATATATATATATATATATATATATATATATATATATATATATATTTTTTTTTTTTTTTTTTTTTATACTTTGTCGCTGTCTCCCGCGTTTGCGAGGTAGCGCAAGGAAACAGACGAAAGAAATGGCCCAGCCCCCCCCCATACACATGTACATACACACGTCCACACACGCAAATATACATACCTACACAGCTTTCCTTGGTTTACCCCGGACGCTTCACATGCCTTGATTCAATCCACTGACAGCACGTCAACCCCTGTATACCACATCGCTATAATTCACTCTATTCCTTGCCCTCCTTTCACCCTCCTGCATGTTCAGGCCCCGATCACACAAAATCCTTTTCACTCCATCTTTCTACCTCCAATTTGGTCTCCCTCTTCTCCTCGTTCCCTCCACCTCCGACACATATATCCTCTTGGTCAATCTTTCCTCACTCATTCTCTCCATGTGCCCAAACCATTTCAAAACACCCTCTTCTGCTCTCTCAACCACGCTCTTTCTATTTCCACACATCTCTCTTACCCTTACGTTACTTACTCGATCAAACCACCTCACACCACACATTGTCCTCAAACATCTCATTTCCAGCACATCCATCCTCCTGCGCACAACTCTATCCATAGCCCACGCCTCGCAACCATACAACATTGTTGGAACCACTATTCCTTCAAACATACCCATTTTTGCTTTCCGAGATAATGTTCTCGACTTCCACACATTTTTCAAGGCTCCCAAAATTTTCGCCCCCTCCCCCACCCTATGATCCACTTCCGCTTCCATGGTTCCATCCGCTGACAGATCCACTCCCAGATATCTAAAACACTTCACTTCCTCCAGTTTTTCTGCATTCAAACTCACCTCCCAATTGACTTGACCCTCAACCCTACTGTACCTAATAACCTTGCTCTTATTCACATTTACTCTTAACTTTCTTCTTCCACACACTTTACCAAACTCCGTCACCAGCTTCTGCAGTTTCTCACATGAATCCGCCACCAGCGCTGTATCATCAGCGAACAACAACTGACTCACTTCCCAAGCTCTCTCATCCCCAACAGACTTCATACTTGCCCCTCTTTCCAAGACTCTTGCATTTACCTCCCTAACAACCCCATCCATAAACAAATTAAACAACCATGGAGACATCACACACCCCTGCCGCAAACCTACATTCACTGAGAACCAATCACTTTCCTCTCTTCCTACACGTACACATGCCTTACATCCTCGATAAAAACTTTTCACTGCTTCTAACAACTTGCCTCCCACACCATATATTCTTAATACCTTCCACAGAGCATCTCTATCAACTCTATCATATGCCTTCTCCAGATCCATAAATGCTACATATATATATATATATATATATATATATATATATATATATATATATATATATATATATATATATATATATATATACGTATATATATATATTTTCTTTTTTTTTTTTTTTGCCGCTGTCTCCCGCGTTTGCGAGGTAGCGCAAGGAAACAGACGAAAGAAATGGCCCAACCCACCCCCCCATACACATGTATATACATACGTCCACACACGTAAATATACATACCTACACAGCTTTCCATGGTTTACCCCAGACGCTTCACATGCCCTGATTCAATCCACTGACAGCACGTCAAACCCGGTATACCACATCGTTCCAATTCACTCTATTCCTTGCCCGCCTTTCACCCTCCTGCATGTTCAGGCCCCGATCACACAAAATCTTTTTCACTCCATCTTTCCACCTCCAATTTGGTCTCCCACTTCTCCTCGTTCCCTCCACCTACGACACATATATCCTCTTGGTCAATCTTTCCTCATTCATTCTCTCCATGTGCCCAAACCATTTCAAAACACCCTCTTCTGCTCTCTCAACCACGCTCTTTTTTATTTCCACACATCTCTCTTACCCTTACGTTACTTACTCGATCAAACCACCTCACACCACACATTGTCCTCAAACATCTCATTTCCAGCACATCCCTCCTCCTGCGCACAACTCTATCCATAGCCCAGGCCTCGCAACCATACAACATTGTTGGAACCACTATTCCTTCAAACATACCCATTTTTGCTTTCCGAGATAATGTTCTCGACTTCCACACATTCTTCAAGGCTCCCACGATTTTCGCCCCCTCCCCCACCCTATGATCCACTTCCGCTTCCATGCTTCCATCCGCTGCCAGATCCACTCCCAGATATCTAAAACACTTTACTTCCTCCAGTTTTTCTCCATTCAAACTTACCTCCAAATTGACTTGACCCTCAACCCTACTGTACCTAATAACCTTGCTCTTATTCACATTTACTCTTAACTTTCTTCTTTCACACACTTTACCAAACTCAGTCACCAGCTTCTGCAGTTTCTCACATGAATCAGCCACCAGAGCTGTATCATCAGCGAACAACAACTGACTCACTTCCCAAGCTCTCTCATCCCCAACAGACTTCATACTTGCCCCTCTTTCCAAAACTCTTGCATTTACCTCCCTAACAACCCCATCCATAAACAAATTAAACAACCATGGAGACATCACACACCCCTGCCGCAAACCTACATTCACTGAGAACCAACCACTTTCCTCTCTTCCTACACGTACACATGCCATACATCCTCGATAAAAACTTTTCACTGCTTCTAACAACTTTCCTCCCACACCATATATTCTTAATACCTTCCACAGAGCATCTCTATCAACTCTATCATATGCCTTCTCCAGATCCATAAATGCTACATACAAATCCAATTGCTTTTCTAAGTATTTCTCACATACACTCTTCAAAGCAAACACCTGATACACACATCCTCTACCACTTCTGAAACCACACTGCTCTTCCCCAATCTGATGCTCTGTACATGCCTTCACCCTCTCAATCAATACCCTCCCATATAATATATACATATATATATATATATATATATATATATATATATATATATATATATATATATATATATATATATATATATATGTGCGCAGGAGGATGGATGTGCTGGAAATGAGATGTTTGAGGACAATGTGTGGTGTGAGGTGGTTTGAGCGAGTGAGTAACGTAAGGGTAAGAGAGATGTGTGGAAATAAAAAGAGCGTGGTTGAGAGAGCAGAAGAGGGTGTTTTGAAATGGTTTGGGCACATGGAGAGAATGAGTGAGGAAAGATTGACCAAGAGGATATATGTGTCGGAGGTGGAGGGAACGAGGAGAAGAGGGAGACCAAATTGGAGGTGGAAAGATGGAGTGAAAAAGATTTTGTGTGATCGGGGCCTGAACATGCAGGAGGGTGAAAGGAGGGCAAGGAATAGAGTGAATTGGAGCGATGTGGTATACAGGGGTTGACGTGCTGTCAGTGGATTGAATCAAGGCATGTGAAGCATCTGGGGTAAACCATGGAAAGCTGTGTAGGTATGTATATTTGCGTGTGTGGACGTATGTACATGTGTATGGGGGGGGGGGGGGGGGGGGGTTGGGCCATTTCTTTCGTCTGTTTCCTTGCGCTACCTCGCAAACGCGGGAGACAGCGACAAAGTATAAAAAAAAAAAAAAAAAAAAAAAAAAAATATATATATATATATATATATATATATATATATATATATATATATATATATATATATATATATATATATATATCCTTGGGGATAGGGGAGAAAGAATACTTCCCACGTATTCCCTGCGTGTCGTAGAAGGCGACTAAAAGGGGAGGGAGCGGGGGGCTGGAAATCCTCCCCTCTCGTTTTTTTTTTTCCCAAAAGAAGGAACAGAGGGGGCCAGGTGAGGATATTCCAAAAAAGGCCCATTCCTCTGTTCTTAACGCTACCTCGCTAACGCGGGAAATGGCGAATAGTTTAAAAGAAAGAATATATATATATATATATATATATATATATATATATATATATATATATATATATACTGAAAGTTTTGTGGGGCCTAGATGTGGAAAGGAAGCTGTGGTTTCGGTGCATTACACATGACAGTTAGAGACTGAGTGAGAACGAATGTGGCTTTTGTCCTTTCCTAGCGCTATCTCGCGCGGGGGTTGTGCTATTTCATGTGTGGCGGGGTGGCGACGAGAATGGATGAAGGCAGCAAGTGTGAATATGTACATGTATGTATATGTATATGTCTGTGTATCTATATGTATGTATACGTTGAAATGTATAGGTATGTATATGTGCGTGTGTGGGTGTTTATGTATATACATGTGTATGTGGGTGGGTTGGGTCATTCTTTCGCCTGTTTCCTTGCGCTACCTCGCTAACGCGGGAGACGGCGATTAAGCATAATAACTATATATATATATATATATATATATATATATATATATATATATATATATATATATATATATATATATTATCCCTGGGGATAGGGGAGAAAGAATACTTCCCACATATTCCCTGCGTGTCGTAGAAGGCGACTAAAAGGAGAGGGAGCGGGGGGCTGGAAATCCTTCCCTCTCGTTTTTTCTTAATTTTCCAAAAGAAGGAACAGAGAAGGGGGCCAGGTGGGGATATTCTCTCAAAGGCCCAGTCCTCCGTTTTTAACGCTACCTCGCTAACGCGGGAAATGGCAAATAGTTTGAAAGAAAAAGAATATATATATATATATATATATATATATATATATATATATATATATATATATAATGCGATGGCTTTGAATAGGGAATTCAGTTACCCGTTTTGTCTCAGCTAACATAAAAAGAGAACAACAGACGACTGAGCCTTACAAGACGACTTCTTTTATAAAGAGACCATAAGTCGAATATGCCAGGTCCATCATATTCTCCTCCGATCCATCAAACACAGTCATTCTACTGAACAGAAAAATAGACAATAAATGACAATTATTAGCAGGGGCGAACTGAGCAGTCGGGCAATCAGGCTAGGAATGAGGACCTGGGTCATCACGAGGGCCCGCTCCTGAATCAGAGAAATGAGTAAATCAAGGGGGCCCAGAACCCCACATGGCGCGAGGGCCCAGGTTACTGTTAGTCCGCTCCTGATTATTAGCCTACAAGCCGCACAGGTGCAGTTCTTCCCATCATAGACAGGAATGATTCGTCCTTGTATGGAGTACTGCAGACAGACTCGTACAAGATACAGTCTTATACCTACAGCTGTGACGCTCAACAACAATCAATGAACTCGGTCAGCAAAACTAAGCTAGTAAACAGCTATTTTTTTTCTTTAGGCCGTGTGGTATGTCAACTACTGTATACTATAACTCATCATCACTTAAATGTTCAGGTAAGTGCATAATGTATAAAGCAAAGTGTTTACTCGGTCAGCATCCCTGTATATCTGCCACCCTAAGTGGATGTCCCTCTCTCACGATCTTCTCGAAGGGCGTGGAAATATACAGCCCATCTTGATCTTAGGTTTTGTTATGATTACATAACTAGTTACTATCATGACCTCCCAGTACTGTAATCCCTCACCTGTGAATTTCTAGTCGTATGGATGTCCGAATTCAATAAACCGTTATTCATCTATTCAACTAGTTATTTGTTTACTTGGCTCTACATATGTTTCAGACAAAAAAGTCCTGAGCAATCCGACTTATGATCTCTCCCAGTCTGACCTTACAACTTGCCCAACGCCATACGTAGTGTGGGTCCGACCTAGACGACATGGCGGGAACAGAAACGCAGCGGGAATCGAAGGCGGGTACGATGACGGGAGAGAGGAAGAAATGATTTGAGGGAACTAAAAAGGAGGTGGGTAAAAAGGGGATAGAGGAAGGCTGGGATAAACAGTATTGGAAGAAAGATGATTATTCATAATACAGAAATATTTGCAAACTTCACGTATAAAATCTACTCGATTTGTGGTTTCTGCTCACGAGGATTGGCTGCTTGTGTTGTACCCCCGCCATTAGGAAGACTACGTAATGCCCGGCAGTCGACTGCGTCACATTACTGCGCGGTCGCTGGCAACTTAAGGGTACGTCGTTGTTTTATTCATTTCCTCCCCTACTCCAGAAAGCTTTAGCACTCTGTATCCGTCATGTCTTCCCTAACAACTATGACCTGCCTCTTTTTTTCTTTAAAAATAATTCCTTTTCTCCACTTTCTTTCAAGACTTTTTAATTTTTTTTTTTTTTTTTATACTTTGTCGCTGTCTCCCGCGTTTGCGAGGTAGCGCAAGGAAACAGACGAAAGAAATGGCCCCCCCCCCCCATACACATGTATATACATACGTCCACACACGCAAATATACATACCTACACAGCTTTCCATGGTTTACCCCAGACGCTTCACATGCCTTGATTCAATCCACTGACAGCACGTCAGCCCCGGTATACCACATCGCTCCAATTCACTCTATTCCTTGCCCTCCTTTCACCCTCCTGCATGTTCAGGCCCCGATCACACAAAATCTTTTTCACTCCATCTTTCCACCTCCAATTTGGTCTCCCTCTTCTCCTTGTTCCCTCCACCTCCGACACATATATCCTCTTGGTCAATCTTTCCTCACTCATCCTCTCCATGTGCCCAAACCACTTCAAAACACCCTCTTCTGCTCTCTCAACCACGCTCTTTTTATTTCCACACATCTCTCTTACCCTTACGTTACTTACTCGATCAAACCACCTCACACCACACATTGTCCTCAAACATCTCATTTCCAGCACATCCATCCTCCTGCGCACAACTCTATCCATAGCCCACGCCTCGCAACCATACAACATTGTTGGAACCACTATTCCTTCAAACATACCCATTTTTGCTTTCCGAGATAATGTTCTCGACTTCCACACATTCTTCAAGGCCCCCAGAATTTTCGCCCCCTCCCCCACCCTATGATCCACTTCCGCTTCCATGGTTCCATCCGCTGCCAGATCCACTCCCAGATATCTAAAACACTTAACTTCCTCCAGTTTTTCTCCATTCAAACTCACCTCCCAATTGACTTGACCCTCAACCCTACTGTACCTAATAACCTTGCTCTTATTCACATTTACTCTTAACTTTCTTCTTCCACACACTTTACCAAACTCAGTCACCAGCTTCTGCAGTTTCACACATGAATCAGCCACCAGCGCTGTATCATCAGCGAACAACAACTGACTCACTTCCCAAGCTCTCTCATCCCCAACAGACTTCATACTTGCCCCTCTTTCCAAAACTCTTGCATTTACCTCCCTAACAACCCCATCCATACACAAATTAAACAACCATGGAGACATCACACACCCCTGCCGCAAACCTACATTCACTGAGAACCAATCACTTTCCTCTCTTCCTACACGTACACATGCCTTACATCCTCGATAAAAACTTTTCACTGCTTCTAACAACTTTCCTCCCACACCATATATTCTTAATACCTTCCACAGAGCATCTCTATCAACTCTATCATATGCCTTCTCCAGATCCATAAATGCTACATACAAATCCATTTGCTTTTCTAAGTATTTCTCACATACATTCTTCAAAGCAAACACCTGATCCACACATCCTCTACCACTTCTGAAACCACACTGCTCTTCCCCAATCTGATGCTCTGTACATGCCTTCACCCTCTCAATTAATACCCTCCCATATAATTTACCAGGAATACTCAACAAACTTATACCTCTGTAATTTGAGCACTCACTCTTATCCCCTTTGCCTTTGTACAATGGCACTATGCACGCATTCCGCCAATCCTCAGGCACCTCACCATGCACCTCACCATGAGTCATACATACATTAAATAACCTTACCAACCAGTCAACAATACAGTCACCCCCTCTTTTAATAAATTCCACTGCAATACCATCCAAACCTGCTGCCTTGCCGGCTTTCATCTTCCGCAAAGCTTTCACTACCTCTTCTCTGTTTACCAAATCATTTTCCCTAACCCTCTCACTTTGCACACCACCTCGACCAAAACACCCTATATCTGCCATTCTATCATCAAACACATTCAACAAACCTTCGAAATACTCACTCCATCTCCTTCTCACATCACCACTACTTGTTATCACCTCCCCATTTGCGCCCTTCACTGAAGTTCCCATTTGCTCCCTTGTCTTACGCACTTTATTTACCTCCTTCCAGAACATCTTTTTATTCTCCCTAAAATTTAATGATACTCTCTCACCCCATCTCTCATTTGCCCTTTTTTTCACCTCTTGCACCTTTCTCTTGACCTCCTGTCTCTTTCTTTTATACATCTCCCACTCAATTGCATTTTTTCCCTGCAAAAATCGTCCAAATGCCTCTCTCTTCTCTTTCACTAATACTCTTACTTCTTCATCCCACCACTCACTACCCTTTCTAATCAACCCACCTCCCACTCTTCTCATGCCACAAGCATCTTTTGCGCAATCCATCACTGATTCCCTAAATACATCCCATTCCTCCCCCACTCCCCTTACTTCCATTGTTCTCACCTTTTTCCATTCTGTACTCAGTCTCTCCTGGTACTTCCTCACACAGGTCTCCTTCTCAAGCTCACTTACTCTCACCACCCTCTTCACCCCAACATTCACTCTTCTTTTCTGTATCCGTCATGTCTTCCCTAACAACTATGACCTGCCTCTTTTTTTCTTTAAAAATAATTCCTTTTCTCCACTTTCTTTCAAGACTTTTTAATATTTTTTTCTATTATCTTCATATTTTTCCCAATTCCTTTGAACCTGTTCATGTCTATACTCAGGCCCGTCCTTAATGGATTTTTGTTCATGACTGGAACGGTGAACATAATGCAAGCCATCAGTCCTTTCTCCTTTTATCTATATCTGTCATTTTCTTTCTCCATCCATGTTCTTCCATTACTCCCGCTCAGTGTTCTATCAAGAGGAGCAGCACGCTGATGCAACAACAACAAAAGTAAAGGTAAAAATCAGCTTGAAGAGGAAAAAGATGAATCGATTGAGGAAGACTCAAGGGAACAGGGGAGAAAAGTAGAGTTATGAGGAAAGTCTTACTCTCCGGGGAGGATATAAGACCCACCCCCAGTGATGTGGAATGTAGGAACCATGATGGTCTAGATATACCAGAGTCAGGAAACAAGTTAGGTAAGGTAGATGTTGTAAACCTGAAATAAAGGAGTTGCTGCATAAGGAAAGATCAGCGGTCATATGTCCCTGCCATCTGTGGGGTGAATGAAGAACTACAGCTTTCCAGTGTCTCCGTAGATATGATGATGGAAGATCTCTTCGAAATGGAAAAGTGCCGATCAATTAGGTGGGGAGTAGCCGATCAACCAGATGGGGAGGAGCCGATTAACCAGGTGGGGATGAGCCGATCAACTAGATGGGGAGGAGCCGATCAACCAGATGGGGATGAGCCGATTAACCAGGTGCGGAGAAACCGATCAATCAGATAGGGACGAGCCAATTAATCAGATGGGGAGAAGCCGATCAACCAGATGGGGAGAAGCCGATCAACCAGATGGGGAGGAGCCGATCAACCAGATGGGGAGAAGCCGATCAACCAGGTGGGGAGGAGCCGATCAACCAGATGAGGAGAAGCCGATCAACCAGGTGGGGAGGAGCCGATCAACCAGGTGGGGAGAAGCCGATCAACCAGATGGGGAGGAGCCGATCAACCAGATGGGGAGAAGGCGATCAACCAGATGGGGAGAAGCCGATCAACCAGATGGGGAGAAGCCGATCAACCAGATGGGGAGAAGCCGATCAACCAGATGGGGAGAAGCCGATCAACCAGATGGGGAGAAGCCGATCAACCAGGTGGGGAGGAGCCGATCAACCAGATGCGAGAAGCCGATCAACCAGGTGGGGAGGAGCCGATCAACCAGATGGGAGAAGCCGATCAACCAGATGGGGAGAAGCCGATCAACCAAGAGACGTCAGAGGAGACCGAGTAAGGGAAGAGTTGGAAAGAATTACCTCCTACAGACCGAGGTAGAGAGCAACGCAGTACAGGGAAGCCTGGTGAACGTAGGAAGCTTACGGGTGGTACCACACTCCGCAGCATGCACGTGCACACTCTAGCCTAGGTCATCACCTGTAGATAAGGGAACTGCGAGTCCGTCATCAGCTATAGATAAGGGAACTGTGCCAGTCCGTCAATCAGCTATAGATAAGGGAACTGTGCGAGTCCGACATCAGCTATAGATA